>NC_086452.1:60906107-61118607 GCF_028390025.1 Pseudophryne corroboree | reverse complement strand
TGAGTTTTGCCGACGCTGGGTTTCTGTATTAAACAAATGCAGTTTCGATCTGATGTTGCTTGTCATAGAGGAGTCGGGTCGGGAACTGCAAGTTGCTAAATCAAAAATAGAGGTTCTGAACACCACACATGTGGATATCATATCTGACCCGGGACACGCTGCTACCTGGTCTAAACTGACACAGCAAGTTGATAATTATAAGAAGGAATTATTGAAATGTAAAAGATCCAAATTACAAGTGGTCCAGAATGACTACGAAGATCACCAGGTCTATAGATGGTTAACTGGTACAGATAATGTTAAATCCATTTACAGAGCCACAAAACGGACACCATATCGGCAATGCAGAGGACGCCTAGATAAGGGCCATCACTCTTCTAATAGCGATAGCGACTTCATCGTCGCTGATTCAGATGATTCCATTTCTGCTAACCGTCCCCCTTTAGGGGCAACAACCAGGGCCAGGGCAGAGGCTGGCCCAATCCAACGCGACGGAGCGGACAAAATCAAAGGATCAACAAAGGGAAACAGATCCAAGAAAACAACTTGATTTTCAATCTGTCTTCTAGACAATTGACAACTATAGAAGAAACTGTGCTTGACAAAGGACTCTCTTTTGTTCCTACCAGTCATCATGATTCTTTCGACTGGCAGGCCGACATGCATCAAATGAATAGGAAATTGAGAATAAGAGAATGTTTTCAAAATACCCCTAAAAATCCTCAAGTGGATCCAACTAATAGAATTATTCGTAAATACAGCGCTTCATTGTTTGATCCGGTTTCCAATAATGCATCGTTGAAAACGTTTGGCCACCTTATGGATGACTCGGTGAACAGATTCATAGCCACTCCTAAACCAATTTATCATAACTTAACATTTGAACAGAGGGAAGCTCTGAAAGATCTAAGCACTGATACATCTATTGTGATTCGCCCTGCGGATAAGGGTGGGAGCATTGTGCTACAAGATAAAACTCAATACATACAAGAAATTATGAACCAACTTTCATGTACTGAGACCTATGTCAAACTGGACACTGATCCGACAAGGACATTTCAGAAGGAACTTAATACCGTATTAGAACAGGCTTTTCAAAACAAGTTATTAGATTCCAAACTGAAGGAAACATTACTTCCCAAAAATCCTATCATTCCGTGTTTATATACATTGCCGAAGGTTCACAAAAGTCTTGCGAACCCCCCAGGCCGACCGATAGTCTCAGCCAGGGATTCTTTGTACCAGCCAACAGCTGAATTCCTTGATGCTCTTCTCCAACCACGTGACTAAGCGACAAACCTACCTTAAGGACTCTACAACGTTCCTTAGAAAAATTATGGAGTTTGACGCATTACCATCTGATACATTGTTGTGTACTATGGATGTCTCCTCCCTCTATACCTCCATTCCGCATGAGGGAGGTTTAGAGGCGATGAGTAAATTTATTAATAACTTGGGTGACGAGTTTGGTCTAGACAAAACACTTTTTCTTATATTACTTGAATTAGTATTAACCAAGAATTATTTTTTGTTTAACGGTTTGTTTTATTTACAGCGGTCCGGCTGTGCCATGGGGAGCAGCGTGGCCCCGGCTTATGCCAACGTTTATATGTTTGATCAAGAACAAAAATTATTCTTTGACAATGTGTCTTACAGGGACAATATTATGTGGTTTATTCGTTACATAGATGATTTATTTATGTTGTGGAGGGGCAGTGCAGTGATGTTTCATGAAATGATGCAGAACATTAATCAGAATCCAGGTCCAATCAAATTCACGTTTGTCTGTTCACCTGATTTAATTAATTATCTTGATGTAACCGTACATTTGAAAGAAGGCAAATTAACATCATCAGTATTCTATAAGGAAACAGACCAGAATTCATTATTAGATGCGAGTAGCCACCATCCAGTATCACTAAAGAAAGGTCTTCCTTATTCACAGATGTTACGGGTAGCCCGTATTACTAGTGACCCCATGATGCTAGAGGATGCATTACAAACGGTAGTTAACAAGTTTAAAATTAGGGGTTACAATATCGGTGATCTTGAATTAGCCAAAAGTAGAGTAATGAAACAGGATCGTGTTCTGATGCTTCAGGATACACCTGTTAATAAAGATGAACAAAAGTTGTTCATATAGTCTACCAGATATTCTACATCGAGCCCGATTATACCTCGAGCTAGTAAGGCTGTGTGGCCAGTTGTCAAGACTGATAAGACCCTCCCATGTTTTCAGCAAACTCAGATTATGACTAGCTATAAAAGGGGACGTAATTTACGTGACCATTTAGTTAAAACTGACATCACAGATTATACTCCTAAACCTGGCATCTTTGGTTCAGTTAAGAAACCTGGCTGCTATAAGTGCCCCTCTTGCATCACATGTTCCTCTCTCATCACAGGATCATCCTTTGTACATCCAGTAATGAAACAAAAATGTAACATCAGACATGTGTTGAATTGTACAACTAAATTCATCATATATTACACTATCTGTCCCTGTAAATTACTATACGTTGGCCTCACTACCCGTACTTTACGGGAATGCATGGCATTACACCGCTCCAATATCAGCCAGGCACTAGCTGGCAATTCTAATGAACAACCGGTGTCTAGACATTGTTGTGCAAAGGCACATACATTATCTGAACTTCGTTACCAAATGATAGATCACGTCCCCCAGTTACAGAGAGGAGGAGACAGGGTTCTAGCTTTGCATAGGCTGGAAGATAGGTGGATTATTAAGTTAACACCATACAACCTTCAGGTCTCAATGAGAAGATTAATTGGAATTATTTGAGATATAAGTAAGCGCCATGCAAATTAGGACCTTATGCTTTTGAACCTCAGTTCTGTATATTGATAGGGTTGGAGATACAGTTAATGGGGGTATTGGATTTCTTCAATTATGTCTTTATTACCGGCCCTGTATAATCAAGTATTATGTGGTGACATACTCTTCCAGCTGCTACATCCAGCATTATTTCTTTGATATGCAAATAACAGTGTAAGCGCGTGCTGAGCTGTATATTTTACAACAATGGCACGGTAGTAGCACTGGTTATATATGTGTTGAACTTAGTTCTGACTGTCTAATTATGTGGTTATCCACACTGTTTTGTATGTATCACATTTCCCATTATGTTTTGTTTGTTTTTGTATGTATGTAGCTTCCCCCTGTCAGGCTGACTGGCCAGTGACAGCGTGGGGAACTTCCTGCATCGGGTTGCTGTGGCGACCGCCGCCTCCCGATGATGTCATCTATCAGGCGCCGTGTCCTGACCGGAAGCTCCACGCTGGTCTGCGGCTATACACGCTGACGAGGGGATGCTATATAGGTAAGACTTTGATGGTGTTTAGTCATATGCTGCTTACCTGTGAACACGTGCATTACCTGATGAAGGGACCCGTCGTGGCCCAAAATGCTGCATCGTAACTATGCTTGTGTTTCATTTTTACTAACACCGTGCCCTGTATCAGTGGATATCTGACTCCTGCTATGAATGTTAACAGGTCTTTGTTACTTGGACATTAAAATATATGTTGCTCAAGTCCTGCAGTGCCGCGTCCAGTTTGAACATTTAGGTGTTCTGATTGCATTGTATTCATACTGTACTTTGGGACAAAGGCACGTTGGCTGTTGTATTTTATTAGGAGTGCCGGATCTTTCGGATTATATATATATATATATATATATATATATACACAGAGAAAAAAACCACAGCACTCACCACACCAGAAGCGGGGCACAGCTATGCACTTACCACTCACAGGGTGGGGTGCATGTAACACAGCACTCTCCACCACAAAAGCGGGGTACACAGCTGTACTTACCACTCACAGGGCGGGGTGCATGTAGCCCATGACCACATCGCTCTAATAAATACAAACAAAGAACCCAGCACTCACCAAAGTAAACTCACTTATCCTCAACAATTCAATAAATAGTATATATATATAAAACAATAGAAGAATTGGCACCAGGGGGTCGCATCAACTCCCACTATTCCAACCCCTAATTGGTTAATACTTTTTAAAAAAAATAATAACATGTTCCATCATAAAACATTTATTAAAAACATATTCAAATTAATACAGAGGAGATATATTATTCCACACTTTAAGATGTATGACTCTTAGCGCTGAATACAAATGTTGAAGGATCACAACAATCTCCTCCTTCTCCTTATAGTTGGTTCGGAGATAGCTTCACAACACAGACAACCCAATACGTTTCGTCTTATACTAAAGACTTCATCAGGGGTATCTCTCAAGCAGCTGAAAAGTACAGTATTTTATACAAACAGTATAATGCGACAAAACTTGTTCATACATGCATGATGGAAACTTCAATATAACACCGAGGCTTTCTGATGAACAATCAGTGTGGCCTTGTGGTGAGATAACTTGTACAAAAATTCAGAAACCAAGGTACTGAAGGGTCACTTAGAAAGGAAACCTTCTATACATCTGCAGTGGACGCTCAGTACCTGTGCATATATATATAAGGATTGGTCTCGGCACTCAATTCCTCTAATAATGATGCCTGGGTGCCTTCCCTTACCTTACGGTATATGTATCAGAACAATAGATGGCGGCACTCACTCAGGACTTATCACAAATAATACAGAGACAA
The DNA here is from genome assembly GCF_028390025.1 of Pseudophryne corroboree. NCBI lineage: Eukaryota > Metazoa > Chordata > Amphibia > Anura > Myobatrachidae > Pseudophryne > Pseudophryne corroboree. The sequence goes on along the minus strand of NC_086452.1, from coordinate 61,113,968 downwards.
GCTGCTGCTGCTGTTAACGTTTCAGTTATAATAATAACTTTTGTCCTGGTCTCTATATCATATGTAGAGATGAACCACAATATTCTACATAGGGCATACTTTACGCCCAAGCTTAAATTTTTGATGGGCAAAGCGGACACGTCGGTGTGGAGACCTGGGTGCCGACATTAAACACTGTCTTTGGTCATGTCCCCGGGTTCATTCCCTGTGGTCTGCCCTTTAAACCTACATTACTCGCGACCTACACCTATCCTTCACTATTACTGATATATGGGCCTTTTGAGGTATAGTACCTGCTGAATTGAGATAACGGTTTAACTAGTGGTAACTTGAAATTGCTTATTAAACTGGCCGCCTCAGCTAAAAAGACGATACTATCCCAGTGGATCTCTCCAGACCCTGTACCTATTAAGGGGGGTACTGACGAGGGAGATGTGCGCTAAGTGATCGTAACACAGACCGCTCAGCACACATCTCTCCCCCCGCTCAGCACAGCGTGATGTGCTGAGCGAGGGGACGGACAGACAGGGGGGCCGCTCACTTAACACAGCGGTGAAGTGAGCGACCTGCTAGATTGAGCCTGCATGCAGGCTCAATCTAGCACTGGGGGGCATACACACGGCAGACCCGTGCTTAAAATCAAAGCAATCTAGTCAGATTGCTTAGATTTTAAACACGGATCTCTCCGTGTGTACCCCCATTTACTCTTTTATATCCAAGGTTATCCTATCTATTCACAATGGATTGGTCTGAGGTTTCCCTACAAAAAGAAAAACGGACTGCGACTTTTTTTGACAGCTGATTCACAAGAAGCAGTTTAAGCTGAAGTGTTCACTTAACCCTTTAGGGGCCGCAAGTCCACGCCCCCTGACTCGCAACACACACCCATTTACATAGCGCGCACCCCCTTTACACGGCGCGCGCCCCCTTTCTCGTGGCGCGCGCGCACGTATGCCAGGGCTGGATGGGATTGCGAGACATTCTGGTTCCATGCACAGCAGGAGCCATGGGGGAAACAGATCCCTTAACCATTCTGTAGCTTGTCCCTTTAGTTAAAGGTACCCAGTACCAGAGATTTTTACCTCACACCTAGGGATATCACCTCACTGTGGGAAAATGAGAGGCTTTAAAATGGCATACCTGGTGCTTTTTATAGAGTTTTCAGTTCAGTTACTGAATTCTGACATGACATAAGCTAGGAGGTAGGATCGCGATTACTACTACCAAGAAGTCCCAGTAGCAGTGGCCATCATCTCCATCAGAACAAGCTCATGGAACGGTGAAACAGTGGAGCAAGTATGCGGTACGGAATACCCTTAAGAATTTGGCAGCGGGTACACAGTACCACCTGCCAGACACTTTGCCATTACCACAATTATAATGTGCCATAAAGCAACAAGACCATGGTGCTTGGCAGCATGACGGCTCCTCCCACTTTGTCAGGGTTACTGGGAGTGGGACAGTGGCTGTATTTTCCTGTTATAATGGAGGCATTACTATATAGTGTTATTAAATTGGGGGCGTTACTATATATTTCTATTATACTGGAGGTATCACTATATATTTCTATTATACTGGAGGCATTACTATATATTTTTAGCGTTGCCTCCAGAATCCCCAAAAAAGGGCCTGTGTCATGTGGCCACGCCGCTAGTGTCATGTAGCCACTCCCACTAACAGCATGCGGCCACTTCCCATCACAACACATGACAACGCCCATTTTTCATCACTCAGTACCCATAAAAAAATATTTCTACTTGCACCACTGACGGTGAACCACAGGAGATGGGCAGCTGTGCACCCAGGATTCAGAGAAGCCGCATCTGGAGAAGCGTGAAGTTGCCCAGTGGAATCTCAGAGCGGGACCCTGCTCAGCAGCCTCCTTCGTAGACGCAGCTTAGCTATCCCCAGCCCAGGCGGTAAGTGTGACTGTATAACTAATTGCTATTTCTATTACTGAAGCTATAAAATCATGTAATGCTAAAATATAGCAGTAAAACCTGTAACAATGCAATATTATTGTCTCTGTGTAATACCCAAGTAAAAATCCTATTTCTCTGACGTCCTAAGTGGATGCTGGGACTCCGTAAGGACCATGGGGAATAGCGGCTCCGCAGGAGACTGGGCACAACTAAAGAAAGCTTTAGGACTACCTGGTATGCACTGGCTCCTCCCACTATGACCCTCCTCCAGACCTCAGTTAGAATCTTGTGCCCGGCTGAGCTGGATGCACACTAGGGGCTCTCCTGAGCTCCTAGAAAGAAAGTATATTTTAGGTTTTTTATTTTACAGTGAGATCTGCTGGCAACAGACTCACTGCAGCGAGGGACTAAGGGGAGAAGAAGCGAACCTACCTAACTGGTGGTAGTTTGGGCTTCTTAGGCTACTGGACACCATTAGCTCCAGAGGAATCGACCGCAGGACCCGACCTTGGTGTTCGGTCCCGGAGCCGCGCCGCCGGCCCCCTTACAGAGCCAGAAGCAAGAAGTGTTCCGGAAAATCGGCGGCAGAAGACTTCTGTCTTCAACAAGGTAGCGCACAGCACTGCAGCTGTGCGCCATTGCTCCTCATGCACACCTCACACTCCGGTCACTGATGGGTGCAGGGCGCTGGGGGGGGGGGGGGGCGCCCTGAGGGCAATATAAGACACCTTGGCTGGCAAATCATCACAATATATAGTCCCAGGGCTATATATGTGATAAATTACCCCTGCCAGAATCCATGAAAAAAGCGGGAGAAAAGTCAGCCGAAAAAGGGGCGGGGCTATCTCCCTCAGCACACTGGCGCCATTTTTTCTTCACAGTGCAGCTGGAAGACAGCTCCCCAGGCTCTCCCCTGTAGTTTTCAGGCTCAAAGGGTTAAAAAGAGAGGGGGGGCACTAAATTTATGCGCAATATGTGTATACAAGCAGCTATTGGGGGAAAAATCACTCAGTTATAGTGTTAATCCCTGCATTATATAGCGCTCTGGTGTGTGCTGGCATACTCTCTCTCTGTCTCCCCAAAGGACTTTGTGGGGTCCTGTCCTCAGTCAGAGCATTCCCTGTGTGTGTGCGGTGTGTCGGTACGGCTGTGTCGACATGTTGGATGAGGAAGGTTATGTGGAGGCGGAGCAGAGGCCGATAAATGGGATGTCGCCCCCTGTGGGGCCGACACCAGAGTGGATGGATAGGTGGAAGGTATTAACCGACAATGTCAACTCCTTACATAAAAGGCTGGATGACGTAACAGCTGTGGGACAGCCGGCTTCTCAGCCCGCGCCTGCCCAGGCGTCTCAAAGGCCATCAGGGGCTCAAAAAACGCCCGTTACCTCAGATGGCAGACACAGATGTCGACACGGAGTCGGACTCCAGTGTCGACGAGGTTGAGATATATACACAATCCACTAGGAACATCCGTTACATGATCTCGGCAATGAAAAATGTGTTACACATTTCTGACATGAACCCAAGTACCACTTATAAGGGGTTTTACGTTTGGGGAGAAAAAGCAGCCAGTGTTTTGTTCCCCCATCAGATGAGTGAATGAAGTGTGTAAAGAAGCGTGGGTTCCCCCGATAAGAAACTGGTAATTTCTAAAAAGTTACTGATGGCGTACCCTTTCCCGCCAGAGGATAGGTCACGCTGGGAGATATCCCCTAGGGTGGATAAGGCGCTCACACGTTTGTCAAAAAAGGTGGCACTGCCGTCTTAGGATACGGCCACCTTGAAGGAGCCTGCTGATAAAAAGCAGGAGGCTATCCTGAAGTCTGTATATACACACTCAGGTTCTATACTGAGACCTGCAATTGCCTCAGCATAAATAGTGCTGCTGCAGCGTGGTCTGATACCCTGTCAGATAATATTAATACCCTAGACAGGGATAATATTTTGCTAACATAGAGCATATTAAAGACGTCGTCTTATATATGAAGGATGCACAGAGGGATATTTGCCGGCTGGCATCCAGAATTAATGCAATGTCCATTCTGCCAGGAGGGTATTAGAGACCCGGCAGTGGACAGGTGATACTGCCTTTAAAAGGCACATGGAGATTCTGCCTTATAAGGGTGAGGAATTGTTTGGGGATGGTCTCTGGGACCTCGTATCCACAGCAACAGCTGGGAAGAATTTTTTTTACCTCAGGTTTCCTCACAGCCTAAGAAAGCACCGTATTTTCAGGTACAGTCCTTTCGGCTTCAGAAAAGCAAGCGGGTCAAAGGCGCTTCCTTTCTGCACAGAGACAAGGGAAGAAGGAAAAAGCTGCACCAGACAGCCAGTTCCCAGGATCAAAAATCTTCCCCCGCTTCCTCTGAGTCCACCGCATGACGCTGGGGCTCCACAGGTGGAGACAGGTGCGGTGGGGGCGCGTCTCGGAACTTCAGGGACCAGTGGGCTTGCCCACAGGTGGATCCCTAGGTTCTGCAAGTAGTATCACAGGGATACAGGCTGGAGTTCGAGGCGACTCCCCCTCGCCGTTACCTCACATCGGCCTTGCCTGCTGCCCTCGGAGAAAGGTAGTACTGGCGGCAATTCACAAGCTGTACTTCCAGCAGGTGAAATCAAGGTACCCCTCCTTCAACAAGGCCGGGGTTACTATTCCAAAATGTTGTGGTACCGAAACCAGACGGTTCGGTGAGACCCATTCTAAAATTGAAATCCTTGAACACTTATATACGAAGGTTCAAGTTCAAAATGGAATCGCTAAGGGCGATTATTGCAAGCCTGGAGAATTTCATGGTATCACTGGACACAGAGCCGGCCTTAGGTATAGGCAAACTAGGCAATTGCCTAGGGCATCTGGTATGCCTAGGGGCACAAGCAGCTTCTGCTGATTAAAATGATATGCGGCATGCCTATATTGTGTGTGTAGCATTTCGTATGCAGATACAGCCGCAGTCACACACAGAATATAGGCATGCCGCATATCATTTTAATCAGGAGAATCTGCTTGTGCATCCTAGCCACATAGCAATGCAAATAAGATGCATTTTCATCAAACACAGGCACCCGACGTTAGCAGAGCTACCAGTTGACTCGCGCCAGGCATCTCCTGCTGCATGGTGTAAGATTTAGGTATCCAAGCAGGGGCAGAGGTCGCAGTGTTAGCGGCTGTGTGAGTGCTGTGTGTGTGAGTGAGTTGGTTGTGCAATAGTGTTCAGCATATGTGTAAGGGTCATTATGCGTTTCATGTGTATAATGCATTAATAATGTGCAGCAAATGTGTATAGAAAAAGGGCACTACTGTGTGGTCTAATGTGAATAAAGAGCAATATGGTGTGGTGTAATGTGAATAAGGAGCAATACAGTATGATGTTATGTGAATGAGGGGAACTACTGTGATTAGTAGTGTATATAAGGTAAAGTGGTACTACTGTGTGATGTAATGTGAATAAGGGACACTATCGCATGATAAATTGTGAATAAAGTTGCACTACTGTGAGGCATAATTTGAATTGGGGGTACTATTGTGTGGCCATGCCCCTTCCCAGCAAGAACACATACCTTTTTGGTCTGTGCGCCGAATGTGCACACTGTTCTTATTTAAATTACAGGGGGTAGGGAAACCAAAATAAGGACTGGTATAGGTGAGGGGTGATGGTGCTGGGAAAAGGGTGCAGGGTCAGAGGCGGAATAAGCGTTGGTGCTAGGGGGCACCAGCCAAAATCTTGCCTAGGGCATCATATTGGGTAGGGCCGGCTCTGACTGGACATCAAGGATGCTTACCTGCATGTCCCTATTTACCCTCTTCACCAGTGTCAAAGTCAGAAGAATATCTCTATGCACACTACCATATTTGCACCTCACACAGGTCCGTGCTGCGCATGCGTACGCTCTCCCGTACGTGCGCATACTCACAGTCGCGGGCACCCGCAGGCGCACGGTATGCGTATTTACGGTAGAGTTTATGTGTTCGTAGCGTGCGACTCTTTCGTTACATATTTCCACTATATAATGTATTTTGTAGATCATGGTCCCTTTGATAGATTCTGAAAGTTTGGTTAATATAGAATGTTCATGAACAGAGAAATCCCTCTCTGTTTGATACGAAGGGTCAGACAGGAGTAATACAGTGGTGTTTAGTACCCATCGGAAGAGTATTTAATTAGCAATATTCCGGTGTTGGTTTGAAGCGGATTAATCGCTCGTGCGAATAGTTATGGACATAAGAAGTTTATGAACATTTACTGTATTTGCACTTACTTATCCATGCGGCGGGAAACCCAGTTTCCCTCCCACCTGAGCTGTTGGAAATAGTCACGGCCCACCTGTATGAATCAACCTATGACCTTTTGTTATAATGCAAGGAGGAATTCCTGTGTCCAATGAACAATGAGATTGTAGGGACCATTGAATTGTATTGTGTGTGGGGCATAAATAGACAAGCCGATCACATCCAGCACTCACTCTTCATCGGTTATCATTGCTGAAAATCGGGAGCTGGATGTCCAGAGGCGCATGCGATCGTTTCCTTTGTGCGTAAGTTTTCTCCGCAACCATATTGTTCTTACTGTTAGTGTGGGCCATTTCTCTCTCTCTCTCTCTCTTCTCCTCTTTCTCTCTTATTTTCCCTTAAAACGTAATTGTATTGTATTGTATTTCCTGTGTAGTTATCTGGTTAGGTAGTCTATGTTATATTGTAGTGTATGACCTGTATTGTGTTAATTCTTTTGCAAGTATATCATTCATAATATATATTTATTAGGCGTTGGACCCTAAGCCCAGGTATCTGTGTATTTCTTATAGTGTTTAGTATTCTCAGAGCGTCGGAGACGCTCGAACAGCATTTGAGTTAATAAGGTTATACTGTGTTGCATTTACACTCTATCATTACACTAAGGTTTTACTGCACAATACACTGTTTATGGTTTAGATACAAAGGTTTAACATTGTTAGCGTCAGCGCCGCTGGTGATCTCCTCGTGGTCCCGAGCGTCCGCTACACTATAGCGAATCATTACGTTAGTCAGCAGCCAATAGTGTGCCTGCCTGTGATCTCTTGGCCGTGAGCGAACGTGACGCTTGAGCGTCTCGACTACGGCTAAGCGATTGCTACGCAACGTGCGTACCCTTACGGTACTCCATACGTAAATAGCGTACAGTGTTCTTAGACCTCATAAAGGGTTTTATATAAGATAAATATTCAGCTTTATCAATTGGCGGCTCGCCCGTCCTTCACATATCTGCACTAGGTAATTTCAGCAGACATTATCCAGCAGCAAAGGGCGGGAGGTTATATTCCTCGTAGTGCTGTTTGGATAAGCGTCTGCTTCGCTTAGTAAAGGGTGCTGAAGGAATCCGGGACCGGAGGTAAGAACAAAACGATAGTGTCTTTTTAAAAACTGTTTATTTCTGTCTTGCGTACACACGCACGCATATCTGCATTTCTTTTCATTCGTGTATTTTCATATATCACTCTCCTGTTTGCCATTGTATAATTGATAAACGTACTAAGAGAGATTTGCCGCTATTTCATAGTTAAAGAGTAAAGGTAATACAGTTAAGGTATAGAAATACACACAGCTCTACCTAAAGGTAAAAGGAGAGATTGGTGTGGTGTGCGGTAGATGATCGAGGATCATCTACATTGATAAAACGTGTTAGTTGTGTTACGGTGGACAAAGACTGGTGTACACGTGTCTCTAACAAAGGGAGACTCGCCGACGCATGCAGCGTAAATTACGCAACGGAGCGTCTGGGTACGCCCACGTAACTCAAGTCACACGATAGTGTTGATTTTTAAATAGCGCAACAGGCGATAAGTAGCGCAAATCTATTTTAAATTCGAAATTTAAATTAATAGATCCTTCTCCTAATTTGTAACACATCTGGTCTAAAGAGAAATTTCTGCGCAGAAATAGAAATAGAAACAAAAGTGTACATGTGGTGAGTGAGTGTTTTTACATACATTTATACAATTTTGAGGTTGAACCAAAAGAAATCATCGAGTTCTCGTGAGGTACATACGTGTAAGTGACATGCACGGTGGCTAGGGAGGCATCCTTGGTTAAACATAAAAAAATTGAGCATTAGAGTATAGCAGACCAGGAGGTCATACTGTAGCAGACCAGGAGGTCATAACAGACCAGGAGGTCTAGGTACAGCAGACAAGGAAGTCCGCTATACAGTCCACAGGCACAACACCTAAAAGGGTTGGTGCAACACCCATATAGGCCATACAAGCTCTTGCTGAAGGAATTCGCAGCCGCAATTTTCGATTCCGCTGGTCGCTCCGTACATAAGATTAGTTGCTTATGTGCTGAACGATTGTACCGCACGTAATTGTGTGCATTAGTAAACCTGACCGGTACTATTTGTGTACGAAGGTCATAAACGCTATTTGTACATTCTGACGTGATTTGTGTAATTTTTTATTTTTACAAAGGGAAGTTCGCTGGTCACTCAGGAATTATCCAACAACCTCACCTTTACTGGAAAGAGTAAGTGTTCTGCGGATATCCCTCGCATGTTCCAGTAAACAAAGGTTAAATAGGTGCCCTGGGTCGAGTACGCCAGCACCATATCGGTGTGATCAGGTCGTATTGGTCGGCGTGGGCAGAGTGAGTAAGGTGCTCGGTAAACCTTACCGTCAACCTATCGTGAATATCTTGGTTTTTTGTAAGGGTCCGTAACACCTGCAAATTATGGGGACCAGTTGTTCAGGAAGGGGGCGATCAACCTCGGTTCGGGTTGATTCCATAAACCGACCAGTCGGGTCGGCAAGGTACGTAATGTGTGAAAAGTACGGAAGTCACACAGAAGCTTTATGTGATGAATGGGAGAGAATGACAGTACATGACGGGGAGAAATTCCCAAGAGTAGGTAGCTTCAGCACAGAAGTGTTAACGAATTTAAGGAGAAGGATATGTCTCATTAAATCAGCAAAGAGACGAATCAAGCATTATGATTATTTGCAGTTGTGGCAACAGGAGGGTGACATACAGAGAGGATTGGCTCAGGCGGCGGGATCTGGCTCGATCAGGAAACTGATAGCCACGGCCCCACCGCCACCATACATATCAGGAGAGAAATTGGTTGCGGAGAATGACGCACTAAGGTGTAACAAACAAACACTTAGCAACTGTGTAAATGTTAAAGATAATGTTAACCAATTAACCAATGCAAGTATTAACCCGTGCAAGTTGTACCCTGTTTTGAACTTTTCTCAGGAGTGTGATCAAGAGGACGAATCGGCAACAATTTCAGCGCTCTCTCTAGCAGCCACCATAGCAGAGACCACAGTAGGCACAGCTCCACCCCCGAGATTAGTAACAAAGGCCCCTAGCGGAGGGATAGGTGAGGTCGTATCAACGGGTAAGTACGGCACCATACACTATGCTGAAACTATTTCACCACAGCCTGTAGAATCTACACAGAATGAGGTTGTTAGAGTTAATCCTGTTAAGGTAATAGTAGTTCCAAATGGGAAAACAGACACTTCAGGAGTCACTCCTGTTAGGAACATTGCCATGTATAGCCCATTTTCCCGAATGGAATTAAGGACCATAGTGTCTGAATTCCCTGACCCTAGAAAAGACTTAGTTGCCAGCCAAAAATACATCAGAGACCTAGGTAACACGGTAGAGCCCAACAACAAAGACTGGCAGATATTGCTGAGAGCATGTTTACCCTCCAATGTTGACGCAACTCAATTTTTAGCTGACTGTGGATTAGATCAGGATGTACCTCTTACAGAAGTGTACAACAAAGACAATGTAAAAAGAATAAGCTTACAGTTAAAAGAGTATTTCCCAGCGGTAGTTAAATGGAACAAGATATTCTCCATTAAACAAAAGGAGTCAGAAACAGCTACAGAGTATTTTCACAGAGCATTATTAGAGATGGCAAAATACACAGGCATAGAGGACATTAAAACAAACATAAACCATCGAGAGGTAGCAGTATCGGTAATGATGGATGGTTTAAAAGAGTCATTAAAGACTAGGGTACAGACCACACAACCATGTTGGCGAGGTCTGTCTGTGGCTACTTTGAGAGAGGCTGCTATTGATCACGACCGGAATATCACCAGACACAGGGAACAACAAGGTGATAAGTTAATGGCAGTAAGTATACAGGCCTTGACCACAAAACAGCCTGTGTTAATATCACCAAACCCTGTGGGTAAGTCAAATGTGGTAACATGTTATTCTTGTCACAAACAGGGACACTTTGCACGAGACTGTAGATCGAGAAATATACAAAAATCTTATCAACCCCCTAGACAACGACACGACACACGACATTGGGATCAGGGTCCGCAGAAACGGAGTTATGAGCCACATGCAGGGGAAACAAAAAGATATCCCCCGAACAGAGACTGGCACGCCTCTGGTAGTTCCCAGCTAACTCCATCACAAGTAGTTGCTGCCAGCGGGATTCAGGGAGGTCACCATACCCAATAGGGGTGTGGCCATACCAGGGCCGAAACTAGGATTTTTGTCACCCGGGGCAAGGTAGTCATTTGACACCCCCCCCCCCCCACAAAAAATAAATAAAAATATTTTATAATAAATAAATAAAAATAATAAAATAAAATAGAAAAAATAAAAAATATATGAATAAAAATATTATATATATATATATATATATATATATATCTCTTTCAGAACTTTTTTACCTGAGAAACTGCCTTTTCTAACATAAATTTCATATCCAGGAAAAAGTGTCCCCATTTTACACAGTACGACAGGCAAGTGTCCCCATTCCCCATTTTACACATTGCGGCAGACAGGTGTCCCCATTTTACATATTACGGCAGGAAAAAGTGTCTCCATTTTACACATTGCGGCAGGAAAAAGTGTCCCCATTTTACACATTGCGGCAGGCACAGGTCCCCATTTTACACAGTACGCTGGCAAGTGTCCCCATTTTACACATTGCGGCAGGCACAGGTCCCCATTTTACACATTGCGGCAGGCACAGGTCCCCATTTTACACAGTACGCTGGCAAGTGTCCCCATTTTACACATAGCGGCAGGCACAGGTCCCCATTTTACACAGTACGCTGGCAAGTGTCCCCATTTTACACATTGCGGCAGACAGGTGTCCCCATTTTACACATTGCGGCAGGAAAAAGTGTCCCCATTTTACACATTGCGGCAGGAAAAAGTGTCCCCATTTTACACATTGCGGCAGGAAAAAGTGTCCCCATTTTACACATTGCGGCAGGCACAGGTCCCCATTTTACACAGTACGCTGGCAAGTGTCCCCATTTTACACAGTACGCTGGCAAGTGTCCCCATTTTACACATTGCGGCAGGCACAGGTCCCCATTTTACACAGTACGCTGGCAAGTGTCCCCATTTTACACATAGCGGCAGGCACAGGTCCCCATTTTACACAGTACGCTGGCAAGTGTCCCCATTTTACACATTGCGGCAGGCACAGGTCCCCATTTTACACAGTACGCTGGCAAGTGTCCCCATTTTACACATAGCGGCAGGCACAGGTCCCCATTTTACACAGTACGCTGGCAAGTGTCCCCATTTTACACATAGCGGCAGGCACAGGTCCCCATTTTACACATAGCGGCAGGCACAGGTCCCCATTTTACACATAGCGGCAGGCACAGGTCCCCATTTTACACATAGCGGCAGGCACAGGTCCCCATTTTACACATTGCGGCAGGTGGTGGAGAGAGAGAGAGAGGAAGGGAGAGGGGCTGACTTACATTTGAAGCGGTTCTCGCCGCTCTTCAGCCGCCTCTCCCTCCTCGTCTGCGCGGCTCCGGGCTCCCCCTTCTCCCTCCTCCGGCGGGGTTTCGTGGAATGACGCGTTTGCGCCGTGACGTCACGACGCAATCGCGTCATTCCGCGAAACCCCGCCCCCCGAGCTGGGCACTCGGGAGAAGGGGGTTTTTAAAAGTAAGTGCCGCGGCGGGTGTTAGGGGGTCTCGGCGCCCCCTCCAATCTGGCGCCCAGGTCGCCTGCCCCCCTAGCCCCCCCCTAGTTTCGGCCCAGGGCCATACCTGTAATCTGCAGCCAGTAAAATTGATTGCAAGTCTTGGGAGTGAACCAGAAATTGCAATCAATGTAGCTGGTAAATCATTAAACTTTCTTGTAGATACAGGGGCGGCCAAATCAGTGATAAATTCGACAGTGGGCATGAGAACCACTGGTAGGACAATTCCAGCCATGGGAGTAACAGGAGTAGTCCAGCATTACCCTGTTAGCAAACCAGCTGAGATTACAATAGGGCCTTTACATACCAAGCATTCCTTTTTGCTGGCTGCATCGGCACCGACTAATCTCCTGGGAAGAGACTTACTGTGTAAAATGGGGTGCGTCATTTATTGTACTCCTGAAGGTGTATTCTTGGACATACCTGAGAATCACGCTCAGGAAGTGCGAGACATGTTAGACTCCCCATCAAAATTAATGTCACATACCATTATGACAAATAGGACTCCATCCCAAGTAGAAGAAATGACATCTCAGATACCAGAGTCACTTTGGACTAAAGATGGACAGGACACTGGATTAATGGCAAACGTAGCTCCGGTAGTTGTACAAGTAAAAGATGGTAGGATAGTGTCACGAACCTCGGGCAGCGGCGACCGCGCTTGTCCCTGCGGGTGGCCTGGTCTGCCCGGCGCCTCTCTTCCCCTGTCAGTCTCCGGCTTCAGCGGCGGGTCGGCGCTGCTCTCCGGCGGCTTCCCGGAAGCAAGGGCGCCGCCATCACAAGCAAGGGCAAGGAGGCGGAGCAGGTCTGACGTCACCTGCCTGCTCCGCCAATCAGGCTAGGGCGGGGAATTTAAAATCAGATACCAGGCAGAGATCCGATGCCTGAGTATCTTCGTTTCTCCTGTGGAAGCTATGATCCAGAGCTCCCTCGTCCCTGCAAGCATCCTGTGCTTCCAAGCATCCTGTCCCTGCAAGCATCCTGTGCTTCCAAGCATCCTGTCCCTGCAAGCATCCTGTGCTTCCAAGCATCCTGTCCCTGCAAGCATCCTGTGCTTCCAAGCATCCTGTGCCTCCAAGCATCCTGTGCCTACAAGCACCTCCGTGCCTCCAGTTATCTCCGTGTCTCCAAGCACCTCGTGCCTCCAAGCACCTCCGTGCCTCCAAGCACCTCCGTGCCTCCAAGCACCTCGTGCCTCCAAGCACCTCGTGCCTCCAAGCACCTCCGCGCCTCAAGCACCTCCGTGCCTCCAGTTACCTCCGTGCCTCCAGTTACCTCCGTGCCTCCAGTTACCTCCGTGCCTCCAAGCACCTCCGTGCCTCCAAGCACCTCGTGCCTCCAAACACCTCCGCGCCTCAAAGCACCTCCGTGCCTCCAGTTACCTCCGTGTCTCCAAGCACCTCGTGCCTCCAAGCACCTCGTCCCTCCAAACACCTCGGTGTCTCCAAACACCTCCGTGCCTCCAAGCACCTCCGTGCCTCCAAACACCTCCGTGCCTCCAAGGGTCTCCCAGCACTCCCTGTACTCCCAGTACCTCAGTGCCTTCAATACCACAGTGTCTCCAATATCTCAGTACCCCAGCCTTCATTATTTCTACAAGTCTTGTCTTACAGGAGACCTACAAGAATTCCTCTGGGCCTCCCGCCTGCCGTCTTAGTTCTGCATGAGGAAGACCTACATCCGGCCATCTCTACTACGACCCAGTGGCGGTTCCTCTTCCCGGTCATCGGAAGAAGCCCCGAGTCCACAACACTCCCAAACCAGGTCAGTGATAGTATACTCAGGCCTCATGGACTCGGGGGATCGGAACACGGACTCTAGTGCCATCCAGAACCTGGCTTCTCGAGTGCAAAGTCAGGAAGCAGCACAAGGTCAGGTGATGCAGTACCTCCAGCAGTTGTCCGGGCGTCTGGATCAGATTCAGGCGTCTCTGGCCTCAGTAATTCCGGCTCCTGTTCCAGCAGTCGCACCAGTTGCCGTTGCCAGCAATGTTCAACCATCGGCCGGTGTCACTCCACGCCTTCAGTTGCCTACTCCGTCCCGCTATAATGGGAATCCCAAAAATTGTCGTGGTTTCTTGAACCAGTGCGAGGTACATTTCGAGCTACTTGCACACAACTTTCCTACAGACCGGTCCAAGGTAGCATATATTATTTCTCTGTTGGAAGGTTCTGCTTTGGATTGGGTGTCTCCATTATGGGAACGATCTGATCCCATGGTTTCCAACTACACCAACTTCATCTCGTCCTTTCGAAGGATTTTCGACGAGCCCGGCAGAATGACCACTGCTTCTTCCGATTTGCTCCGTGTTCGGCAGGGCGCCCGTTCCGTGGGCCAGTACGTGGTTCATTTCCAGACCATTGCTTCCGAACTACGCTGGAATAATGATGCCCTGAGAGCTGCCTTCTGGAACGGTCTTTCCGACCGGCTGAAAGACGAGCTGGTTACTAGAGATCTGCCGGATCCATTAGAAGATTTGATTTCCCTTTGCGTCAAGGTGGATCTTCGGATGCAGGAGCGTGGAAGAGAACGTAACCGTTCGGATCGTTCCAGGTTCCGGAATCCTACTCCTAGGCCGGTGGCCTCACCTAGCTCAGATGAGCCCATGCAAATTAACCGCTCCCGACTGTCTCCGGAAGAACGACAGCGTCGTCGTGAGGGTAAACTCTGCCTTTACTGTGGAGCCGCAGATCATTTTCTTAAATCTTGTAAAGTCCGTCCGGGAAACGGGCAGACCTAGCTTGTTCCGGAGGAGTCAAGCTGGGAGTTACGACAAAAGCTTCTCCAACTTCGGACTGCTTGCTTCCAGTAACTCTAGTCTCCAATTCAGTCTCCAGGTCTTGTGAAGCCCTATTGGATTCCGGAGCTGCAGGGAACTTCGTTTCTTCCTTCTGTGCCCAAAGTTTGGGTTTAAAGTTACGGCCTATCGAGCGGCCAATTTCACTGACGGCTATCAACGGGACTAGAATTTCCAAAGGTCTCATAATGTGGCGCACGGGGCCAGTTAAGCTGCGGGTCGGGGCTCTACATCAGGAAGATTTGGAACTCTTGGTAATCCCAGAAATGCCCCATGATCTGGTTCTTGGAATGCCTTGGCTGAAAAGTCATAACCCCCACATCGATTGGAAGTCGTCACAAATTCTGTCCTGGAGTTCCTTTTGTCACACTAATTGTCTTACTCCTGTTTGTCCGCTCCGTGTTACCTCCAAAACGGATGAAGAGCACATTCCGGAGGCATATCAAGGGTACAAGGACGTATTTTCGGAACAAGCTGCTGACCTGTTACCACCTCACAGGCCTTGGGACTGCCCTATTGACCTTGTCCCAGGGAAGACGCCACCTCGTGGTCGCACATATCCTCTGTCTCTTCCCGAGACTCAAGCCATGTCGGAGTATATTAAGTCCAATATGCTCAAGGGATTCATTCGCCCCTCTTCCTCCCCTGCTGGTGCAGGCTTCTTTTTCGTGAAGAAAAAGGACGGGGGGTTGAGACCATGCATCGACTACCGCGGCCTAAACGACATTACTATTAAGAATAAATACCCCTTGCCACTAATCACAGAGTTATTTGATAGGGTTCGTGGTGCCCGCATTTTTTCAAAACTCGACTTGAGAGGAGCTTATAATCTTATACGCATCCGAGAGGGGGATGAATGGAAGACTGCCTTTAATACCCGAGATGGGCATTACGAATACTTGGTGATGCCGTTTGGTCTTAGTAATGCTCCCGCGGTTTTCCAGGGATTCGTCAACGAAATCTTTCGTGATATGCTGTATCAGAGCGTTGTGGTATATCTGGACGACATACTGATTTTTTCCAAGAATCTTGTCGAACACAGGACTCAAGTCAAAGAGGTGCTACACCGTTTACAAGAGAATCATCTCTACGCCAAGCTTTCCAAATGTACCTTTGAAGTAACATCTATTCCGTTCCTCGGTTATGTCATCTCGGGGACGGAGCTTCGCATGGATCCGGAAAAGTTGTCGGCCATTCGTGATTGGACTCAGCCTCTTTCCCTGAAAGCAATACAAAGGTTCCTGGGCTTTGCGAACTACTACAGGAAATTCATTAAAGGTTTCTCCACCATTGTTGCACCCATTACTGCCCTGACGAGAAAGGGTTCTAATCCTAGTTTGTGGCCTCCGGAAGCCATTGTAGCTTTTTCTCGCTTAAAGTTAGCTTTCACGACGGCTCCAGTTCTCCAACAACCAAATTTCGAGGAACCCTTCTTCTTAGAAGTTGATGCATCTTCAGTCGGGGTGGGGGCTGTCCTCTCCCAGCATTCCTCTGATAAGAAATTACATCCGTGTGGCTTCCACTCTCGTAAATTCTCTCCAGCCGAACGAAATTACTCTATTGGAGACCAGGAACTCTTGGCAATCAAATCTGCCTTGGAAGAATGGAGATATCTTCTAGAAGGGGCTAAACATGTGTTTACCATCTACACGGATCACAAGAATTTACTGTACATCAAATCCGCACAATGTTTGAATCCTCGCCAGGCGAGATGGGCACTTTTCTTTTCCCGATTCTCGTTCATTATCAAGTACCGTGCCGGGACTCTCAATATTAAAGCAGATGCGCTTTCCCGTTCACAGGTTCCCACAGACGAGGATGAACCTCCGGAGCGGGGTTTAATTCTGAATCCAGTTTCTGTCTCTGCTGCTTTAACTACTCCAGCTCCTCCTCCTGGAAGAATGTCCGTACCAGCTAGATTCCGCCCAGGAATACTACGGTGGGTCCATAACTCCAAGTTTTCCGGTCATCCCGGCGCTCAGAAGATGTACAAGTTTCTGCAAAGGTCTTACTGGTGGAACACCATGAGGAAGGATGTACAAGATTGCGTTAATTCATGTCCCCAATGTACACAACATAAATCTCCTCGTCTGCCTCCTGCAGGGTTACTTCGTCCTCTGCCTATCCCTGTGAGACCCTGGACTCACATTTCCATGGACTTCATCACTGACTTGCCCTGTTCCAAGGGTTGCAACACCGTTTGGGTTATCGTTGACCGTTTTTCGAAGATGGCACACTTTGTGCCCTTGACTGGTCTTCCGACAGCACCGAAACTGGCTCTATTGTTTATCCGAGAACATTTTCGTTTGCATGGGTTGCCACAAGAGATTGTTTCTGACCGTGGAGTACAGTTCACCGCCAGGTTTTGGAAAGCCCTTTGTTCAACTCTACACATTAAACTTAAGTTTTCGTCGGCTTATCATCCCCAAACAAATGGACAAACGGAACGAGTCAATCAAGATCTAGAGACTTTTCTTCGGTTGTATCTCTCTCCCTCACAGGACAACTGGGTGGAGTTGTTGCCTTGGGCGGAGTTTGCCCATAACCATTTGTTTCATTCTTCCACTGGGGAATCACCATTTTTCGTCAACTACGGGTTCCATCCCCGTGTTCCGGAATTTCCAAGCCTTCCGATAATAGAGGTTCCTGCTGTAGCGTCCACTCTACGACACTTTGGACAAATTTGGAGAAAGGTTCATGCTAATCTTAAGCAGGTTTCTGTTCGGTACAAGTTCTTTGCAGATAAGAAACGGCAAGCCGCACCTCAATATAAAGTTGGGGACAGGGTATGGCTGTCCACACGGAATCTCCGGTTGAAGGTGCCCACCATGAAATTCGCTCCAAGGTTCATCGGTCCTTACCCTGTGCTACAAGTCTTAAATCCTGTGGTCTGTAAACTGGGTTTGCCTGCCCATCTTCGCATACCTAACGCCTTCCATGTTTCTCTACTCCGTCCCCTCATACTGAATCGATTCCACTCAGCACTCCCAAGGCCAACGTCCGTAGTGGCAGAAGCTGGAGCGGAGTTTGAAATCAAAGCTATTCTGGACTCTCGTTATCTTCATAAAAAATTACAGTACTTGGTGGACTGGAAGGGTTATGGACCTGAGGAGAGAAGTTGGATTGGGGCTACTGAAGTAACGGCTCCTCGTCTGATTCGGATCTTCCACTCCAGACATCCGACTAAGCCCGGGAAGTGTCCAGGGGCCACTCCTGGAGGAGGGGGTACTGTCACGAACCTCGGGCAGCGGCGACCGCGCTTGTCCCTGCGGGTGGCCTGGTCTGCCCGGCGCCTCTCTTCCCCTGTCAGTCTCCGGCTTCAGCGGCGGGTCGGCGCTGCTCTCCGGCGGCTTCCCGGAAGCAAGGGCGCCGCCATCACAAGCAAGGGCAAGGAGGCGGAGCAGGTCTGACGTCACCTGCCTGCTCCGCCAATCAGGCTAGGGCGGGGAATTTAAAATCAGATACCAGGCAGAGATCCGATGCCTGAGTATCTTCGTTTCTCCTGTGGAAGCTATGATCCAGAGCTCCCTCGTCCCTGCAAGCATCCTGTGCTTCCAAGCATCCTGTCCCTGCAAGCATCCTGTGCTTCCAAGCATCCTGTCCCTGCAAGCATCCTGTGCTTCCAAGCATCCTGTCCCTGCAAGC
The DNA here is from genome assembly GCF_028390025.1 of Pseudophryne corroboree. Lineage (NCBI taxonomy): Eukaryota > Metazoa > Chordata > Amphibia > Anura > Myobatrachidae > Pseudophryne > Pseudophryne corroboree. The sequence continues at coordinate 61,095,646 of NC_086452.1, read as the reverse complement.
ATCCTGTGCTTCCAAGCATCCTGTGCCTCCAAGCATCCTGTGCCTACAAGCACCTCCGTGCCTCCAGTTATCTCCGTGTCTCCAAGCACCTCGTGCCTCCAAGCACCTCCGTGCCTCCAAGCACCTCCGTGCCTCCAAGCACCTCGTGCCTCCAAGCACCTCGTGCCTCCAAGCACCTCCGCGCCTCAAGCACCTCCGTGCCTCCAGTTACCTCCGTGCCTCCAGTTACCTCCGTGCCTCCAGTTACCTCCGTGCCTCCAAGCACCTCCGTGCCTCCAAGCACCTCGTGCCTCCAAACACCTCCGCGCCTCAAAGCACCTCCGTGCCTCCAGTTACCTCCGTGTCTCCAAGCACCTCGTGCCTCCAAGCACCTCGTCCCTCCAAACACCTCGGTGTCTCCAAACACCTCCGTGCCTCCAAGCACCTCCGTGCCTCCAAACACCTCCGTGCCTCCAAGGGTCTCCCAGCACTCCCTGTACTCCCAGTACCTCAGTGCCTTCAATACCACAGTGTCTCCAATATCTCAGTACCCCAGCCTTCATTATTTCTACAAGTCTTGTCTTACAGGAGACCTACAAGAATTCCTCTGGGCCTCCCGCCTGCCGTCTTAGTTCTGCATGAGGAAGACCTACATCCGGCCATCTCTACTACGACCCAGTGGCGGTTCCTCTTCCCGGTCATCGGAAGAAGCCCCGAGTCCACAACACTCCCAAACCAGGTCAGTGATAGATAGCTCCAAAAATCCCACAGTACCCTCTGAAGCCAGAGGTGGAGTTAGGAGTTTACCCAGTAATAGAGCGCTTGCTACAACAGGGCATTCTGGTAAGAACGTCCAGCACTGCCAATAGTCCCATCTTCCCTGTTAAAAAGAGTGGGGGGAGGGGTTACCGGCTAGTGCAGGATCTAAGGGGGATTAACAAAATAGTTGAGAGTCAGTTCCCCGTAGTGCCAAATCCAGCTGTCATCCTAATGCAAATCCCTCCCACTGCGAAATTTTTCACTGTTATTGACCTCTGCTCCGCTTTCTTTTCGGTACCTCTGCACCCTGACAGTCAATATTTGTTTGCATTTACATACAGAGGAGTCCAATACACATGGACTCGATTACCACAAGGATTCATAGATAGTCCAAGTATATTTTCCCAGGCTTTGCATGATTGTTTACAGCCTTTTCAACCAGTGAGTGGATCAGTATTAATACAGTACGTGGATGATCTACTACTGTGTTCTGATTCATTGGAAGCATCCCTGAAGGATACGAAACAGCTCCTGTTTCATCTTTCAGACACAGGACACAAGGTTTCCAAAGACAAGTTACAATTATGCCAAACTAAGGTAAAATATTTGGGACACTGTCTAACACAAGGACTGAGACACCTGACCGCTGATAGAATTCAAGCAATTAGAGACATGACTCTGCCACAAACCCAGCAACAGATCAGAACATTTTTAGGAATGTGTGGGTATTGCCGTAATTGGATCCCAGGGTTTTCCATTCTAGCGTTACCCTTGCAGGAGATGGTCTCCTCTAACAAACCTGATCGGATTTCGCATACAGACGAGTCTGAGACGGCATTTGAGAGACTTAAACAGTGCCTAACGCAGGCACCAGCATTAGGTATGCCAGACTATGGGAAACCCTTTGAACTATACGGAACAGAAAGTGCTGGTTGCGCGGCAGGCGTACTAACCCAAAAGCACGGTGATGCCAGCAGGCCAGTAGCATATTACAGCGCTCAGCTAGACACGGTAGCGCGATCCCTCCCCACATGCTTGCGAAGCGTTGCTGCGATAGCATTGCTAGTAACGAAAAGCGAAGATGTAGTGCTAGGTCACAACCTCACAATTCATACACCACATGCAGTGTCAGCCTTGCTGAATTCTGCCCAAACCAGGCACGTCTCATCAGCGCGGTTTACAAGATGGGAATTGGCACTAATGGCCCCCGTAAACATCACCATAAGGAGATGCAGTGCATTAAATCCTGCAACATATCTCCCAGGTGTGCCTGGACAGGCACAAAGGGTGGAGGATGAGAGTGGTGGGGAAGGAGGATTCAATACAAAGGAAGACACACATGATTGTATGGAATATTTGACCCAAAATTTTACCGCAAGGCCTGACATCAGTGACAACCCACTGGAAGATGTAGAACTTACGTTCTACACGGACGGTAGTTGTCATAGACAGTCAGACTCGGGAGACTTGTGTACTGGATACGCAGTCGTAGATGACCAAGGCACCATAGAAGCGGAACCGCTAGGCCCACCTCACTCAGCCCAGGTTGCTGAACTGGTCGCCCTAACCAGAGCATGCGAATTGGCTAAGGGCAAATCAGCCAATATCTACACCGACTCTAGATACGCATTCGGGGTAGTCCATGATTTCGGAGCCCTATGGCGCCTCAGAAATTTCATGACGGCAGCTGGTACACCGGTAGCGCATGCAGCTCACATAAAAAGGCTTCTAACAGCGATACAGGAACCCGACAGAGTGGCTGTTATCAAATGTAAAGCACACACATATATCCAAGACCCAGTATCACTTGGTAACAGCCGAGCAGACGAAGCTGCTAAGTTAGCAGCTGGTACCCCCATACAGACAGACACCACACAATTGATGGTATTTAATACCATCAACACACAGAAGTTGTGTGAGATGCAAAATTTGTGTTCCACACAGGAAAAGGCAGTCTGGAAGGCAAAAGGATATGGCCAGGAGTCCTCAGGACTCTGGACGGATGGACACGGTAAACCAGTGGCCCCCAGAGCATACCTTCCATGTTTAGCTGAGGCAGCTCACGGGCTGACTCATCTGGGCAAGGAAGGGATGTGCAAGTTGGTAAGAGCATATTGGTGTGCCCCAGGATTTTCATCTCATGCGAGTAAAAGAGCAATGTCATGCCTTACCTGTTTGAGAAAGAACATCGGAAAGGCAATACCTACAGAATCATCTCATATCCCACCTGCCGGCGGCCCTTTCCAGGTAATACAGATTGACTTTATTCAATTACCCCCTTGTCGAAATTTGAAATATGTACTTGTTTGTATAGATGTTTTCTCAAATTGGGTCGAAGCATTTCCGGCGGCCACAAATACCGCTATGTTTACTGCTAAGAAAATTGTGCAGGAATTTGTATGTAGATATGGTATCCCTAGAATTATCGAAAGTGATAGGGGTACCCATTTTACAGGTGATGTCTTTCAAGGAATGTGTAAATTGATGGGAATTGATAGCAAGCTGCACACTCCATACCGTCCACAGGCGAGTGCGAAAGTGGAAAGAGTGAACAGCACTATTAAAAATAAACTGAGTAAAGTGATGGCAGAGACAGGATTGACATGGCCAGAAGCTTTACCCATTGTACTGTACAGCATCAGAACCACTCCCAGGTCCCCTCTTAATCTGTCTCCCTTTGAAATCTTGTTTGGTCGACAACCGCATGTTATGATTAACCCTCAGGATGATTTGAAGTGTAACAATGAAGTGACTGTAAAATACTTGATTAACATGAGTAAACAGTTAAGGAATCAAAATGATAATCTGAAGTTAGTGATTCCTGATTTACCAGATAGTAATTGTCATGACATTGAACCTGGGGATTATATAATGATACGGAATTTTCTACGCTCAGGTTGCCTTATTGACAGATGGGAAGGACCATACCAGGTCTTATTGACTAGCACTACAGCATTGAAGGTTGCTGAGAGAGAGACTTGGGTTCATTCATCCCACTGTAAGAAGGTTGCTGATCCAGAGAGGTCCCGTGATAAGGAACAGACGGTAGAGGTTGTATCACTGGAGTGTCTGTTCCAGGAGGATTGAGGCGGCACCTGAGCATTGAAAATCACAAGACCAAAAGCAGTTGTCGAATCCCCTGTTCCCTTTTATTGTTTTTCTCCAACTTCCCATCCCCTCTCCCTCAAATTATTTTTTTCCCCCTTCTCATTCTTCTCCGTTTCCTCCTACAAGATGGACTTGCCCCAAGAGACTGTGATCCGGATTTTCCTGTTGACCATGATGTTGACCAGAGCAGTCTGTTCCGGCGAGAGTACCATGGAGGTCGAGAGAGGTTCTGGAATGGGTTCTGATGATAAAGATGGAGGCGTAGTTTTCCAAGAACAACTTAACCAACAAGTAAAGGCGAGTATCAGAAAACGATCCGATAGCATTGACCATAGAAGGAATTGTGAAGGATTGTTAGCTGAAGAAAACTGTATCTGTCGGCTCTGTAACAATGTCATTGAGGATGGGTGCATAAAGAAATGCCAATCCAGTTTTAATATCCATATGGACCGGCATCCATTGAGTGACTATCACTCCTTAGTGGGTAGTGTGTTAAATAAAACAGATTGTTGGGTATGCTCTCAAGTACCTCAAGGTCATAGCAAATCAGGGCTAGTACCATTTCCTTTAACGTTAGGGGAGGTACTTGAGTTAAGTGGTGGGAGACCGGTGGACAGGAGGTTTAATATCTCCAGCCCTCCTAGTTTGAAGCTCCACCAATACCATGTGGATAGGTCCCTATTATGTTTTAACATCTCCAATCCCTGAAAGCCGGGAAATTGGGAAGTGTCATGGAGTAATCAAACCATGACCTTTTCGCATAGAGCAGATAGAATGCCTACAGATACAGAGCTTATACGCCACATAGCCAGTAGAGGAAAATCTTTCCGGTATAGGTATACCTTAGGAAATAGGATTACGAGAGTTGGAGAAGTATCACCAGGATACTGTGCACATATCGTACAACCTGATACGTGTACTAAGCAGATGGAAGAATTAGGGTTAGGAGATTTCACATGGAAGGTGTGTAATATGGTTATGTCCTACTCCGTCCCATATGTTCTCCCCGATGATGCATATTTCATATGCGGGAGAAAGGCGTATAAGTGGCTTGCCCCAAACTCTGAAGGATTGTGTTATATTGGAAAAGTACTGCCTGAAGTAATGACTGTATCACATGACAAAATGAAAGACATACACCGTGTTGCCCAAACTCCTTATACTCACACCCATTACGAGCACGTAGTTAAACGGCACCTGATAGAAAGAACAGAGCATCCGGCCTCTGACATGATCCATGAATCCACCGGGATTCAGTTTCTAATCGCGTTAGACATCACTCGCACCGCCAGAGGAGTGTTGAATTATAAATACATATCTGCGCTTGCAAATTTGTTAGATAATATCACTGAAATGTATGATGACACGTTTAGGTATACTGGAAGAGAACTTCAAGCTTATAAAACAGAACTGGTACAGCATAGAATGGTTCTTAATTACCTCACAGCAGTGACAGGCGGATATTGTGTCACACTGGCAACACAATACGGCGTGAAATGTTGCACATATATTACGAATAGCACCGAGGACCCGGTCGAGGTCATAGACCAAAAGATGGACGATATTCTCCAACTGAAGTGGGAATTTCGCAGGAGACACAATCTCACTCTTGCTGCTGTAGGTAATGAGCTGACTGGTTGGGTGTCATGGTTGAACCCGCGAAATTGGTTCTCTGGTTTAGGAGACTGGGCTCAAGGAGTCATAATGGATGTTGGGAAGTTTCTCCTATGTATCTTAGGTGTTATCATAACGATTGGCTTGATATTTAGATGCGGTCAGGCTTTAACGAAGTGTAAACGAAGTACCAGGGTGATGAGTTTAAGGAGTGAGGAAACTGTAATTCCAATGGATCTGATTTATGACCCAAATGTAGAAACAATGATGTGATGAAAATGCGATTTCTACGGTCCGTTTCTTTCACCTGTTTTTCCGTTTCCTCCAAGGTAAAAAGACCCACTTGGACGAGGAATTTGATGAGCCGATATACAGACAACAGATGGATTAAAGAAGAAGTTTTGACAACCTGATACACAGATTTTTGATGAACTTTGCCATAGATCCCCAGTTTCCCTAGAAATTTTAAAATTACGCTAGCCCAACACTTTTGTAAATCTATGGACATTGACAGCTTTTGCTCGCACCTTATGGGCAAAAGCACAAAGAAGACTGCAACCAACAGACACCAAACAAGACCTCAATCGACGAATGTACATTTACCTGACATAGAATACCACCGCATTTACCGTAATTATGTCTTTTCTTCATTTCTACAACCCTCAGGTAATGACACACATAGTCGATAGGGAATACAGGCACAGATATCAGCAATCACATATCTCCCCCATTCATGTATCATCAACCAAAATGTGCTCCCCCATTTTGTTACAACCAAAGCCGAAAAGAGCTCGGTAAAGTTTGACAGCCCATCCACAGACCCGTACCACGGGATAAGAAGGAATTCAAATGTATACTTCGCAATGCCTCGAAGCTTGATGTACAACACGTACGGCACGATGATACATGACCCCCCCAAACATGGATTCATACACACATGCTTCTACTATCCCACTAGGTCATACCCTCTTCACACCTTCTCCACTCCCCTCCCTTACCCAACCATGGAAATGTATTAACCCCTGACATATATTTTTCTCTTTTTGAAATGTTTTAGAAGGTGGCAGTTATTGTTGACTGCCAAAGGGTGGACTGTCAAAGTCAGAAGAATATCTCTATGCACACTACCATATTTGCACCTCACACAGGTCCGTGCTGCGCATGCGTACGCTCTCCCGTACGTGCGCATACTCACAGTCGCGGGCACCCGCAGGCGCACGGTATGCGTATTTACGGTAGAGTTTATGTGTTCGTAGCGTGCGACTCTTTCGTTACATATTTCCACTATATAATGTATTTTGTAGATCATGGTCCCTTTGATAGATTCTGAAAGTTTGGTTAATATAGAATGTTCATGAACAGAGAAATCCCTCTCTGTTTGATACGAAGGGTCAGACAGGAGTAATACAGTGGTGTTTAGTACCCATCGGAAGAGTATTTAATTAGCAATATTCCGGTGTTGGTTTGAAGCGGATTAATCGCTCGTGCGAATAGTTATGGACATAAGAAGTTTATGAACATTTACTGTATTTGCACTTACTTATCCATGCGGCGGGAAACCCAGTTTCCCTCCCACCTGAGCTGTTGGAAATAGTCACGGCCCACCTGTATGAATCAACCTATGACCTTTTGTTATAATGCGAGGAGGAATTCCTGTGTCCAATGAACAATGAGATTGTAGGGACCATTGAATTGTATTGTGTGTGGGGCATAAATAGACAAGCCGATCACATCCAGCACTCACTCTTCAACGGTTATCATTGCTGAAAATCGGGAGCTGGATGTCCAGAGGCGCATGCGATCGTTTCCTTTGTGCGTAAGTTTTCTCCGCAACCATATTGTTCTTACTGTTAGTGTGGGCCATTTCTCTCTCTCTCTCTCTTCTCCTCTTTCTCTATTATTTTCCCTTAAAACGTAATTGTATTGTATTGTATTTCCTGTGTAGTTATCTGGTTAGGTAGTCTATGTTATATTGTAGTGTATGACCTGTATTGTGTTAATTCTTTTGCAAGTATATCATTCATAATATATATTTATTAGGCGTTGGACCCTAAGCCCAGGTATCTGTGTATTTCTTATAGTGTTTAGTATTCTCAGAGCGTCGGAGACGCTCGAACAGCATTTGAGTTAATAAGGTTATACTGTGTTGCATTTACACTCTATCATTACACTAAGGTTTTACTGCACAATACACTGTTTATGGTTTAGATACAAAGGTTTAACATTGTTAGCGTCAGCGCCGCTGGTGATCTCCTCGTGGTCCCGAGCGTCCGCTACGCTATAGCGAATCATTACGTTAGTCAGCAGCCAATAGTGTGCCTGCCTGTGATCTCTTGGCCGTGAGCGAACGTGACGCTTGAGCGTCTCGACTACGGCTAAGCGATTGCTACGCAACGTGCGTACCCTTACGGTACTCCATACGTAAATAGCGTACAGTGTTCTTAGACCTCATAAAGGGTTTTATATAAGAGAAATATTCAGCTTTATCACCAGGAGTACCTCAAAATTGTGGTACAGGATTGTCATTACCAATTCCAGACGTTGCCGTTGGTCTGTCCCCGGCACCGAGGGTATTTACCAAGGTAATGGCCGAAATAATTATCCCGTACTTGGACGATCTCCTTATAAAGGCGAGGTCCAGGGAGCAGTTGTTCGTCGGAGTAGCACTATCTCGGGAAGTGCTACAACAGCACGGCTGGATTCTGAATATTCCAAAGTCGCAGCTGGTTCCTACGACGCGTCTACTGTTCCTGGGTATTGTTCTGGACACAGAACAGGATAATAAGGGTTTCTCCCGGAGGAGAAGTCCAAGGAGTTGTCGTCTCTAGACAGAGACCTCCTAATACAAATACAGGTGTCGGTGCATCAATGAACGCGAGCCCTGGGAAAGACGGTAGCTTCTTACAAAGAAATTCCATTCGCCAGGTCCCATGCAAGGATCTTCCAGTGGGATCTGTTGGACAAGTGGTCCGGGTCGCATCTTCAGATGCATCGGCGGATAACCCTGTCTCCAAGGGCCAGGGTGTCGCTGTTGTGGTGGCTGCAGAGTGCTCATCTTCTAGGGGGCCGCAGATTCGGCATACAGGACTGGGTCCCGGTGACCACGGATGCCAGCCTTCGAGGCTGGGGGGCAGTCACACAGGGAAGAAACTTCCAAGGCCTATGGAAAAGTCAGGAGACTTCCCTACACATTAATATTCTGGAACTAAGGGCCATTTACAATGCCCTAAGTCAGGCTAGACCCTGCTTCAACACCGGCCGGTGCTGATCCAGTCAGACAACATCACGGCGGTCGCTCATGTAAACCGACAGGGCGGCACAAGAAGCAGGATGGCAATGGCAGAAGCCACAAGGATTCTCCGATGGGCGGAAAATCATGTGTTAGCACTGTCAGCAGTGTTCATTCCCGGAGTGGACAACTGAGAAGCAGACTTTCTCAGCAGACACGACCTCCACCCGGGAGAGTGGGGACTTCATCCAGAAGTCTTCCAAATGATTGTACACCGTTGGGAAAGGCCACAGGTGGACATGATGGCGTCCCGCCTCAACAAAAAGCTACAAAGATATTGCGCCAGGTCAAGGGACCCTCAGGCGATAGCTGTGGACGCTCTGGTAACACCGTGGGTGTACCAATCGGTGTATGTGTTCCCTTCTCTGCCTCTCTTACCCAGGGTAATGAGAATAATAAGAAGGAGAGGAGTAAGAACTATACTCATTGTTCCGGATTGGCCAAGAAGAGCTTGGTACCCAGAACTCCAAGAAATGATCTCAGAGGACCCATGGCCTCTGCCGCTCAGACAGGACCTGCTGCAGCAGGGGGCCTGTCTGTTCCAAGACGTACCGCGGCTGCGTTTGACGGCATGGCGGTTGAACTCCGGATCCTGAAGGAAAAGGGCATTCCGGAGGAAGTTATCCCTACGCTAATTAAAGCTAGGAAAGAAGTGAACGCAAACCATTATCACCGCATATGGCGGAAATATGTTGCGTGCTGTGAGGCCAGGAAGGCCCCAAAGGAGGAATTTCAGCTAGGTCGATTTCTGCACTTCCTACAGTCAGAGGTGACTACGGGCCTAAAATTGGGTTCCATTAAGGTCCAGATTTCGGCTCTATCGATTTTCTTCCAAAATAGAACTGGCTTCACTGCCTGAAGTTCAGACTTTTGTTAAGGGAGTGCTGCATAGTCAGCCCCCGTTTGTGCCTCCAGTGGCACCGTGGGATCTCAACGTGGTGTTGGATTTCCTGAAGTCGCATTGGGTTGAGCCACTTAAATCCGTGGAGCTACAATACCTCACGTGGAAAGTGGTCATGCTGTGGGCCTTGGCGTCGGCCAGGCGTGTATCAGAATTGGCGGCTTTGTCATGCAAAAGCCCTTATCTGTATTTTATATGGATAAGGCGGAATTGAGGACTCGTTCCCAATTCCTTCCTAAGGTGGTATCAGTTTTTCATGTGAACCAACCTATTGTGGTGCCTGCGGCTACTTGGGACTTGGAGGATTCCAAGTTACTGGACGTAGTCAGGGCCCTGAAAAGTATATGTTTCCAGGACGGCTGGAGTCAGGAAAACTGACTCGCTATTTATCCTGTATGCACCCAACAAGCTGGGTGCACACAATAAGGAAAGGATTTTGAATCCCGGGTAAGACTCATACCAGCCACACCAATCACACCGTATAACTCGTGATATTATACCCAGTTAACAGTATGAACATAACAGAGCCTCTCAACAGATGGCTCAACCATAACCCTTTTAGTTAACAATAACTATATACAAGTATTGCAGACAGTCCGCACTTGGGACGGGCGCCCAGCATCCACTACGGACTACGAGAAATAGATTTACCGGTGAGTAAAATCTTATTTTCTCTAACGTCCTAGTGGATGCTGGGGACTCCGTAAGGACCATGGGGATTATACCAAAGCTCCCAAACGGGCGGGAGAGTGCGGATGACTCTGCAGCACCGAATGAGAGAACTCAAGGTCCTCCTCAGCCAGGGTATCAAATTTGTAGAATTTTGCAAACGTGTTTGCCCTAGACCAAGTAGCAGCTCGGCAAAGTTGTAAAGCCGAGACCCCTCGGGCAGCCACCCAAGATGAGCCCACCTTCCTTGTGGAATGGGCCTTTACAGATTTTGGCTGTGGCATGCCTGCCACAGAATGTGCAAGCTGAATTGTACTACAAATCCAGCGAGCAATAGACTGCTTAGAAGCAGGAGCACCCAACTTGTTGGGTGCATACAGGATAAACAGCGAGTCAGATTTTCTGACTCCAGCCGTCCTGGAAACATATATTTTCAGGGCCCTGACAACGTCTAGCAACTTGGAGTCCTCCAATTCACTAGTAGCCGCCGGCACCACAATAGGCTGGTTCAGGTGAAACGCTGACACCACCTTAGGGAGAAATTGGGGACGAGTCCTCAACTCAGCCCTATCCATATGGAAAATCAGATAAGGGCTTTTACATGATAAAGCCGCCAATTCTGACACTCGCCTGGCTGAAGCCAAGGCTAATAACATGACCACTTTCCACGTGAGATATTTCAGATCCACGGTTTTTAGTGGCTCAAACCAATGTGATTTTAAGAAACTCAACATCATGTTGAGATCCCAAGGTGCCACTGGAGGCACAAACGGGGGCTGAATATGCAGCACTCCTTTTACAAAAGTCTGAACTTCAGGTACTGAAGCTAGTTCTTTTTGAAAGAAAATCGACAGAGCCGAGATCTGTACTTTAATGGAGCCTAGTTTTAGGCCCATATCCACTCCTGCTTGCAGGAAATGCAGAAATCGACCTAGTTGAAATTCCTCTGTTGGGGCCTTATTGGCCTCGCACCATGCAACATATTTTCGCCATATGCGGTGATAATGCGTTGCCGTAACATCTTTCCTGGCCTTAATAAGCGTAGGAATGACTTCTTCCGGAATACCCTTTTCCTTTAGGATCCGGTGTTCAACCGCCATGCCGTCAAACGCAGCCGCGGTAAGTCTTGGAACAGACAGGGCCCCTGCTGTAGCAGGTCCTGTCTGAGCGGTAGAGGCCACGGGTCCTCTGAGAGCATCTCTTGAAGTTCCGGGTACCACGCTCGTCTTGGCCAATCCGGAACCACGAGAATTGTGTTTACTCCTCGCTTTCTTATTATTCTCAATACCTTTGGAATGAGAGGCAGAGGAGGGAACACATAAACCGACTGGTACACCCACGGTGTTACTAGAGCGTCCACAGCTATCGCCTGAGGGTCCCTTGACCTGGCGCAATATTTTTTTATCTTTTTGTTGAGACGGGACGCCATCATGTCCACCTGTGGTTTTTCCCAACGGTTTACCAGCATCTGGAAGACTTCTGGGTGAAGTCCCCACTCCCCCGGGTGGAGGTCGTGTCTGCTGAGGAAGTCTGCTTCCCAGTTGTCCACTCCCGGAATGAACACTGCTGACAGTGCTAGTACATGATTCTCCGCCCATCGGAGAATTTTTGTGGCTTCTGCCATCGCCATCCTGCTTCTTGTGCCGCCCTGTCGATTTACATGGGCGACTGCCGTGATGTTGTCTGACTGGATCAGCACCGGCTGGTGTAGGAGCAGGGATTTTGCTTGACTTAGGGCATTGTAGATGGCCCTTAGTTCCAGAATATTTATGTGAAGGGAAGTCTCCTGACTCGACCATAGTCCTTGGAAGTTTCTTCCCTGTGTGACTGCCCCCCAGCCTCGAAGGCTGGCATCCGTGGTCACCAGGACCCAGTCCTGTATGCCGAACCTGCGGCCCTCTAGAAGATGAGCACTCTGCAGCCACCACAGTAGAGACACCCTGGTTCTTGGAGACAGGGTTATTAAGCGACGCATCTGAAGATGCGATCCGGACCACTGGTCCAACAGGTCCAACTGAAAGATTCTGGCATGGAACCTGCCGAAGGGAATTGCTTCGTAAGAAGCCACCATCTTTCCCAGGACCCGCGTGCAGTGATGCACTGATACCTGTTTTGGTTTCAGGAGGTCTCTGACTAGAGATGACAACTCCCTGGCTTTCTCCTCCGGGAGAAACACTTTTCTCTGGACTGTATCCAGAATCATACCCAGGAACAGTAGCCATGTCGTCGGAACCAGCTGTGACTTTGGGATATTCAGAATCCAGCCGTGCTGGTGCAGCACTTCCTGGGATAGTGCTACTCCCACCAACAACTGTTCCTTGGACCTTGCTTTTATTAGGAGATCGTCCAAGTACGGGATAATTAAAACTCCCTTTCTTCGAAGGAGTATCATCATTTCCGCCATAACCTTGGTAAATACCCTCGGTGCCGTGGACAGTCCAAACGGCAGCGTCTGGAATTGGTAATGGCAATCCTGTACCACAAATCTGAGGTACTCCTGGTGAGGATGGTAAATGGGGACATGCAAGTAAGCATCCTTGATGTCCAGGGATACCATGTAATCCCCCTCGTCCAGGCTTGCAATAACCGCCCTGAGCGATTCCATCTTGAACTTGAATTTCTTTATGTATGTGTTCAAGGATTTCAAATTTAGAATGGGTCTCACCGAACCGTCCGGTTTCGGTACCACAAATAGTGTGGAATAATAACCCCGGCCTTGTTGAAGTAGGGGTACTTTGATTATCACCTGCTGAGAATACAGCTTGTGAATTGCCGTTAGCACCGCCTCCCTGTCTGAGGGAGCAATTGGCAAGGCAGATTTTAGGAACCGGTGGGGTGGGGACGCCTCGAATTCCAGCTTGTACCCCTGAGATACTATTTGCAGGATCCAGGGATCCACCTGTGAGCGAACCCACTGATCGCTGAAATTTTTGAGGCGACCCCCCACCGTACCTGGCTCCGCCTGTGGAGCCCCACCGTCATGCGGCGGACTTGGAAGAAGAAGCGGGGGAGGACTTTTGCTCCTGGGAACCTGCTGTTTGTTGCAGCCTTTTTCCCCTACCTCTGCCTCTGGACAGAAAAGAACCGCCTTTTCCACGCCTGTTTTTCTGGGTCCGAAAGGACTGAACCTGATAAAACGGCGCCTTCTTAGGCTGTGAGGGGACATGGGGTAAAAATGCTGACTTCCCAGACGTTGCTGTGGAAACTAGGTCCGAGAGACCATCCCCAAATAATTCCTCACCCTTATAAGGTAACACTTCCATGTGCTTTTTAGAATCTGCATCTCCTGTCCACTGGCGAGTCCATAAGCCTCTCCTAGCAGAAATGGACAATGCACTTACTTTAGATGCCAGTCGGCAGATTTCCCTCTGTGCATCTCTCATATATAAGACTGAGTCTTTTATATGGTCTATGGTTAACAGGATCGTGTCTCTGTCTAATGTGTCAATATTTTCTGACAGTTTATCTGACCACGCGGCGGCAGCACTGCACATCCATGCTGACGCAATAGCTGGCCTAAGTATAATGCCTGTGTGTGTATATACAGACTTCAGGATAGCCTCCTGCTTTCTATCAGCAGGTTCCTTGAGGGCGGCCGTATCCGGAGACGGTAGTGCCACCTTTTTAGACAAACGTGTGAGCGCTTTATCCACTCTAGGGGGTGTTTCCCAACGTGACCTATCCTCTGGCGGGAAAGGGAACGCCATTAGTACCTTCTTAGGAATTACCAATCTTTTATCCGGGAAAGCCCACGCTTCTTCACACACTTCATTTAATTCATCTGATGGGGGAAAAACTACGGGTAGTTTTTTCTCTCCAAACATAATACCCTTTTTAGTGGTACCTGTAGTTATATCAGAAATGTTTAACACCTCTTTCATTGCCTCAATCATACAGTGAATGGCCTTAGTGGGCATCAGGTTTGACTCATCGTCGTCGACACTGGTGTCAGTATCAGTGTCGACATCTGGGTCTGCTTGAGGTAGCGGGCGTTTTAGAGCCCCTGACGACCCATGCGACGCCTGGGCAGGCACGAGCTGAGAAGTCGGCTGTCCCACATTTGGCATGTCGTCGATTTTCTTATATAAGGAGTCTATACGTGCACTCATTACTTTCCATAAGCCCATCCACTCAGGTGTCTGCCCCGCAGGGGGTGACATCCCTTCTAAAGGCATCTGCTCCGCCTCCACATCATTATCCTCATCAAACATGTCGACACAGCCGTACCGACACACCGCACACACACAAGGAATGCTCCGAATGAGGACAGGACCCACAAAATCCCTTTGGGGGGACAGAGTGAGAGTATGCCAGCACACACCAGAGCGCTATATAATGCAGGGACTAACTGAGTTATGTCCCCTATAGCTGCTTTTTATATTATATATGTATTGCGCCCAAATTTAGTGCCCCCCCTCTCTGTTTTTACCCTGTTCTGAAGTGTAGACTGCAGGGGAGAGCCAGGGAGCTTCCTTCCAGCGGATCTGTGAAGGAGAAATGGCGCCAGTGTGTCTGAGGGAGATAGCTCCGCCCCTTTTCCGCGGCCTATTCTCCCGCTTTTTTCAGGATTCTGGCAGGGGAATTTACCACATATATAACCTCTAGGGCTATATATTGTGGTATTTTTGCCAGCCAAGGTGTTTTTATTGCAACTCAGGGCGCCCCCCCCCCCCCCCCAGCGCCCTGCACCCTCAGTGACCGGAGTGTGAACTGTGCATGAGGAGCAATGGCGCACAGCTGCAGTGCTGTGCGCTACTTTGGTGAAGACTGATGTCTTCTGCCGCCGTTTTTCCGGACCTCTTCTTGCTTCTGGCTCTGTAAGGGGGACGGCGGCGCGGCTCCGGGACCGAACACCAAGGACTGGGCCTGCGGTCGATCCCTCTGGAGCTAATGGTGTCCAGTAGCCTAAGAAGCCCAATCCGGCTGCAAGCAGGCGAGTTCGCTTCTTCTCCCCTTAGTCCCTCGCTGCAGTGAGCCTGTTGCCAGCAGGTCTCACTGAAAATAAAAAACCTAAACTATACTTTCTTTCTAAGGGCTCAGGAGAGCCCCTAGTGTGCATCCAACCTCGGCCGGGCACGAATTCTAACTGGGGCTTGGAGGAGGGTCATAGTGGGAGGAGCCAGTGCACACCAGGTAGTCCTAAATCTTTCTAGAGTGCCCAGCCTCCTTCGGAGCCCGCTATTCCCCATGGTCCTTACGGAGTTCCCAGCATCCACTAGGACGTTAGAGAAAATACAAAATTCCACGTTATCATTATGGGGGGTAGAATTTTGAGGGAAAAATGAATTTATTCCATTTTGGAATAAGGCTGTAACATAACAAAATGTGGAAAAAGTGAAGCACTGTGAATACTTTCCAGATGCACTGTGTATATATATATATATATATATATCCACAGTTAGGGCAGCACTCCCAGTAGAAAATTACATCTGCTCCGGTGCCCTCCAAGGAACCCAAATAGGCCCACAAAATACAACCTGGTATGGCGGCACTCAGATAAATTCACAGCTCAAGGCAGAAGTACAACGTTTCGGAGACTTTATTCACACTCCGTCATCAGGTCACCTGATGACGGAGTGTGAATAAAGTCTCCGAAACGTTGTACTTCTGCCTTGAGCTGTGAATTTATCTGAGTGCCGCCATACCAGGTTGTATATATATATATATATATATATATATATAAAATAATACTGTTGGCTTTTTTTTAAAGCACCCTCTGCTTTAAAGGGGGGGGGGGGTGATCAAGGGGGATTGTGGGGGCCCCAGATATATCAGTATACCAGGCCCCAAGATTTCTGTTGCCGGCCCTTCCTACAGCCACTGCCTGCCAGCTTCCGTTTAAGGGTAAGGTCTGCCTCACAGTCCATCCAGGCCGTGCCTCCTGACTGCCTTACTCTCTGCCCGGGATCCACACTGTGCCGCACCTCCACTGCCTTATATGGGATGGCTGTCGCCTCCTGACCATCCTCCTTTACTGCAGGGCTGAGGGAAGGGACTGCCACTTGTGTCCTTGCTAAAATTGGGTCCGCCTTTTGAGGAGTAGAGTCCACCTCCATCACTGCTGCTGCCCGCCACTTCCCCACTTTATTCTGAGCAGCACCCTGGGTCTGGCCGGAAACAGGTAATTCACAGGGGTTCCGTAGCACTCTATACCCTCCAACATGGGTGAGTAGGTAATCGGTACAAAGTAGGAAAGGGGAAGTTTCCACGGGTAAAGGGGGCGTGGCCCCATGGCGCTCCCATAGGAATCAATAGGAATGGGAGACGCTAATACCTGGTACAAAGCCCTTTATGGCCGGTACGGTACCAACACAAAAATATGGTACCGTATCGGACAAAAAGGCACAGTTGGAGGGTATGGCTTTATGGTCTTCAGTGCCAGTGGAGCCTGTCAGCGCTGCTGTCTCTCACAGTGTGCTCCATAACACCCGGCAATAATAATAATTTGCAATTAATAGATGTTTAAATTAAGGTATACAAAGCACCCTCCTAAAAATAAGCCACAGTGAACTAAACTTTTATCCAAAGATGTTTGAGTCAGTAGAAGACCTACCTTCTGACCAGGGGCGGATCCAGAAGAAAATGAAAGGGGGGGCACCATGATAGGGGAACGGTAATAGTTATATTTACAGGCACGCGTGCTCCCAGATAAGGAGTGTGGTTCTCCTTTTGAAAAAAAAAGAAGTGTCAGTGATCGCGCTGAGCCCCAAAAAAAGTGGGTCCCACGGACCCCTCACTTTTAAAAATTGGAGTCCTATCTGTCCTTTTCTGGGTCCCATCGGAATGAAGGTTCATATTAATCTTATTAATTATTCAAATATAAAAACAGACTTGATTTGGACACTACAAAAGTATTGTGAGGGGGAGGAGGGGGTGACAATGCTGCTGGGCTGTGTAGCATACAGGACACTCTGCCCCAGAACTGTAAGTAGACATTTCAGTGCCCCTTGGCAGAAAGTAAATTGGTGGTCCCCCAGCCATACTTCAAACCAAGGACAGTGCGCGCCGAAGGCGCGCACCAAAAATTTAGGGGTGAGGCTTCATGGGGAAAGAGCATGGCCACATACCAGTACCAATTCACATTACACCACACAGGTAGAGCACGCTATATACACATTGCACCAGGTAGAGCACATTACACACTTTGCGCCAGTTAGAACACCCTATACACATTGCGCCAGGTAGAGCACGTTACACACACTGCGCCAGGTAGAGCACGTTACACACATTGCACCAGGTAGAGCACGTTATACACACTGCACCAGGTAGAGCACGTTACAAACATTGCACCAGGTAGAGCACGTTATACACACTGCACCAGGTAGAGCACGTTACACACACTGCACCAGGTAGAGCACGTTACACACACTGCACCAGGTAGAGCACGTTATACACACTGCGCCAGGTAGAGCACGTTACACACATTGCACCAGGTAGAGCACATTACACACATTGCACCAGGTAGTGCGCGTTATACACATTGCACCAGGTAGAGCACGTTACACACATTGCACCAGGTAGAGCACGTTATACACACTGCACCAGGTAGAGCACGTTACACACACTGCACCAGGTAGAGCACGTTACACACACTGCACCAGGTAGAGCACGTTATACACACTGCACCAGGTAGAGCACTATACACACACTGCACCAGGTAGAGCACATTACACACGCTGCGCCAGGTAGAGCACATTACACACACTGCGCCAGGTAGAGCACGTTACACACATTGCACCAGGTAGAGCACGTTACACACATTGCACCAGGTAGAGCACGTTACACAGATTGCACCAGGTAGAGTACGTTATACACACTGCGCCAGGTAGAGCATGTTATACACATTGTGCCAGGTAGAGTATGTCATACACACTGCGCCAGGTAGAGCACGTTATACACACTGCACCAGGTAGAGCATGTTATACACACTGTGCCAGGTAGAGCATGTTATACACACTGCGCCAGGTAGAGCACATTATACACACTGCACCAGGTAGAGCATGTTATACACACTGCACCAGGTAGAGCACGTTATACACACTGCGCCAGGTAGAGCACGTTATACACACTGCGCCAGGTAGAGCACATTACACACACTGCGCCAGGTAGAACATGTTATACACACTGCACCAGGTAGAGCACGTTACACACATTGCACCAGGTAGAGCACGTTATACACACTGCGCCAGATAGAGCACGTTATACAGATTGCGCCAGGTAGAACACGTTATATAGATTGCGCCAGGTAGAACACATTATATAGATTGCGCCAGGTAGAACACATTATATAGATTGCGCCAGGTAGAACACGTTATATAGATTGCGCCAGGTAGAACACGTTATACACACTGCACCAGGTAGAGCACATTACACACATTGCGCCAGTTAGTGTTCTATACACATTGCGCCAGGTAGAGCATGTTATACACGTTTTATATGGTACTAGGGAGTAGCGACAGAGGTAGCATGGAGTAGGGACAGAGAGAGGCACCAGGGAATAGGGACAGAGGTAGCAGGAACAGAGAGAGGCACCAGGCAATAGGGACAGAGAGAGGCACCAGGGGGTAGGGACAGAAGTAGCAAGGAGTAGGGACAGAGGCACCAGGGGGTAGGGACAGAGGCACCAGGGGGTAGGGACAGAGAGGCAGGAGAGAGTGCAGCCAGAAACCCCACCACCATAACAACACCCTCCAGGGACCAGGCCCCCACCGCTTACCATGGACACTGCCAGCAGCAGCGGAGTCAGGCCGGGGGGTATAGTCCGTGGATCTGCATGAGGCCACACCGCCGCCAGCCTGAAGTCAGAGTATGTGGCCAGGGTGAGCGGGAAAACGCAGAGGGGTCGGCCGCATGGGTGAGGAGAAAGAAAAGGTGAATCAGCGGCGGCATCCAGCCGGGGGAACAGGGGACCGAACTGCCCCCACCTCAGGTACAGCAGCGGAGTCAGTTAACCGTGGGGGGAGAGAGCATGCGGAGGAGGGGAGGGCGGGAGATCACACTGTTCATGGTCTCCGCCTCTTCCAAGTTCCTCCCTCTGTTCCGTCCCTCCCACCGGACTGATTGACAGCGCAGGACAGGACAGCGCTACGGCTCACAGCGCGTCCTGAGGGAGTCGGGATCCGGCATTTTTTTATTTTTGTGTCCCCAACATCAATTCCTGGGTAATGACAGGGGGGGCACGGGCCCGAGTGCCACCCCCCTGGATCCGCCACTGCTTCTGACTCTACCGCTTTGGCTGGTATAGTACAGTTTTTTTGACAGCCTGCACCGGCAAGTGGGGCTCCCCCGCTTTGTACCGGATGCTGGGCAAACTTTACCCCTATGTGATCTCTATAGCAGCGCTGGGGGGGACAGACTCCAACAGTGCTGGCGAACTGACAGGCAGACTAACAGACTTGTCATATGTGTGGTTCTATATAAGTGCTGCAAGGACAGACTCCAGCAGCCAGACTCTGAGAGGGGAGGTAGGACTGCATGCTCAGCGCTGCTCTACTGTCCATACTACTGGCGGCATCCCAGATGCATAATGAGTCATGTAATCAGCATATCCGTGATGTTAGGTCTGGTGCCGACAGCAAAAATCCAAGTCACAATGTGTGTCCAAGAGCTTACATGGCACACAGTGAAAACATGTTAGAATAGTTATAATACATTTTGCATTTAAATAGAGTTTTTTACATAAATTTGGCCAACGTTATGGGCTTACATACCACGTCCAGGTAACCTCATCATCAGGTAAATCTCTAGTGAGAGTTGTGGTGGGTTTTAGGGTGTAGGGGCCCGCTGAGTTGCTTTGACTGGGCTGCTTCAAGGCATCACAATGTAACACTCATTTCAGCACTTTATAGCACTCTATTTTTTATCCATGTAACATTTTTCACACCTTTAATACGCCTGACACTTATCTTTAACACTTCATTTGCTATCTCTTGCTAGTGTGTTGCCTTGGAGTGGTTTGGTTGGGCTGGCTTGGGGGTGGCCCATGTTCTAGACTTGAGCCCTTAGAATGTTACAGATGTAACCTCATCATCGGGTAACTGGACGTGGTGGCTAAACCCATAACCTAAACCAAGATTATGCAAAAAAAACCTCTATTTAAATGCAAAATTTATTGCAAAATGTATTATAATTCTAATTAGTAATGTTTGAATAGTGCACCTGCATTTTTTCTTTTTGTGTATGGCACTTAAGGTCTCAGCAGGGTAGCACCTCTCATTACATGTAGTTAGGGTGTGCAGTCTGGGGCCCTACCCTTATATACACCGTGAAAGCCACCTTCTGACTAGTGCTGTTAATTGAGGAAATTCAATTGAGTGAGAGGTTTAGGGCGGGATGTATTAATATACATCGCCGCACCTCGCCGGTTACCACAGCGATGTTGATCGCGTATGTACTAACATATGCGATCAACATCGCGATGCGGTGACGGAGGCCCCCCGCGATACCTGTTAGGTGGTCTGCGGGGGGTCTCCGTCACCTCCATGGGGTCCCCACACTGCCTTGATGCCGGGTAGCAACAGCAGGCTGCCCCCGGCGCCTCCTCCTCCCCCCTGCAGCCGGAAGGACGTCCGGCTGCGTTGCTAGGGGGAGGAGGAGATTACCTTCCGGGTCAGGTAAGCTGGGGGGGAAGGTAAACTGGGGGGGAAGCGGGTCGGCGTCTGCGGCGGTGTCGACGGTGTCGGCGGGTTGCGGCGGTCGGCGAAAAGAAGCCCATAGGCTTCTATAGGGTATCGCCATCCAGAGATGGCGATACCCTGGACGCCGAAAACGCGGCGGTAGGGTGTTAGTAAATATGAAAATGCTGTAAAACCCCCGTTTTCGGGGGTTTTACCGCATTTTTGCTTTAGTACATCCCGCCCTTAGTGAGGTAAAGAGCCTTGCAGAGCTTGTTTCCAATTTTTGGATTACCGCGGATATGCATGCTCCCGATACTTGTGGTATCCAAAGCAGAAAACCCTCTGGCACAAGTTAAAAAAATAAGATAATGATACTTTCTTGTCTGGTGGTCTCACCTCCATCTTTACAATGAAGAGGATGCTGTCGGGAGACGTGGGGCCTGCTGGGAGTGGAGGTGACTGCTGGGAGATGTAGTTCTCCCAGCTGCTGCCTCTATTGGGTCACACACACACCGGGGATTACACACACACTCATGCACGCACACACTCACATACTTACCGCTGCTGCAGGAGTCTGGATCCCGATGCTGGAGGATAAGACGCTGCTTCGGAAGGTGAATATCTATTGACTAATTAAACTAATTCCAATTGCTTAATTGGTCCCTCCGGAGGGGTCTGTTGTCATTACAGAGTACTTTACCAGCGCATTCAGGATCACCTCTGCTCTTTGTGGTATAACTTGTTTATATATTGAAACTGGAACGGATCATAATACACACTGATAGTCAAAACAGTATATCTGTGCATGAGCTGCCATCATGCATGCTTCATCTCTCTCCTTCATGTAACCTTCAGAATACAGGAACAAACAAGTGTAAGACATACATCACAGACTGTAAAACACAGAACACATATATGACAGCTCCACCTGCTGTCCCTCCTGTGTAACACATCAAGTCTGAATCTATTGAATGCTGTTTCTCAACACCCCTTCTCAATAGGTGAGACTTGATCCACGAGACCCATCTTTCTAGATAGTCTGTGATGTCTTTCTCCAGCCAATGGCTTGGTAAGAATGTCTGCAGTCATTTCTTCTGTTGGGCAATATTCCAAGTTGAGACCTTGTTCCTGTAGATCCTTCAAGAAGTGGTACTTCACATCAATGTGCTTGGTCCTTGGATGTACACGTTCTGTTAGTGCTAATGCGAGACATCCTTGATTATCTTCAAAGATTTCTGTAGGTTCTGCTTGTTGCTGTCCCAATTCAGCTAACAATTGTCTCAGCAATATTAGCTCTTGACTTGCTTGAGCTGCCTCAACATACTCTGCTTCTGTGGAAGAAAGTGTTACACATGATTGCTTCCTACTTGTCCAACTGATTAGTCCTTCATCAAGTAGAAATATGTAACCACTTGTGGACTTTCTGTCTTTAGAGTCTCCAGCCCAATCTGCATCTACATATCCAATCAGATTACACTTTCTGCTTGCTGGAAGTCTAGTCCTAAACTGATGGTTCCCTTTAAGTAACGTATAACCCTTTTCACGGCATTCCAGTCCATCTGACTTGGCTTGGAGATCTTTCTGCTTAGAATTGCTACTGCTGTGGTAATGTCGGGTCTGGTAATAGTGGCAACGTACAGCAATTTTCATACTGCCTTTCTGTACTGGTGATTATCTGGTAATGGTGTACCTTCATTGTACATTTCCTTTATGTAGCTGGTCTGCATGGGAGTACTTGCCGGTTTTGCAACTTGCATCCCAAACTCCTCAATGGCTTCCTGTATTTGTTTCTGGTTTAAGGTAAAGTCGCCATTTTCTTCTCTCGCTATTTGAATACTTAAATAGTGAGTTATATTTCCTAGGTCTTTTGTTTCGAATTCCTTGTTCAGAATCTTCAGTAATTCCACTTTATCCCCTTCTTGCATGAAACATACTACAAGATTGTCCACATAGATTAACAGGTAGATCCACCTGTCAACTATTTCCTTAACATATAAGCAGGGATCTGCTTTGCTTCTCACAAAGTCTTCCTGTATGAGTACTTCATTTAATTTTGTGTTCCAGGCTCTTGCTGCCTGCTTCAGACCCAGAGGCAGAACTCTGGGAGGCAACGGAGTCAGCTGCCGCCGGGCTCCTGCTTTGAAGGGGGGCACCTCTCCTTCTGTTCCGTGTGTTCAGCGACATTAATCAATTAAGTTAATTGACAGCAGGCGGTATCTCTTCTGTAGCCGACTTCCCCACTAGTCACTACACATTACAAATCACACCCTCTTTATTATACAGTAGATACACTGGAAGCAGACACCTTACTGATGAAGCTATTTGCTCCTATAAAGGAAATATGAGAATTCTAACTATATGAAGTTATTACTCTGACAATTACACGTAACTTCATATAGTTAGAATTCTCATACTTCCTATGCAAGAGCAGATATCGCCATCAGTAAGGTGCATGCTTCCAGTCTAATAGGTTGTGGGTTCTAATCCTGGGTATGACACTTGCAAATGAATTGTCAGAGAAATAAACAGCATTGTGAGTGACTGAGCAGATCTATGTAGTGTGTGGTTGGACCCCTACATAGATCTGCCTAGTTGCAATGGGTTTTGTAGTAGCTTCATGTAGTTAGAGATGAGCGGGTTCGGTTTTACTCAGATCTCAAAACGGCATCTTATTGGCTTATGGATGATATATAGGGTGGGGGGGTGGCACCAATATTTTTCTTGCCTCTGGGCAACTGGGACAAACTTACGCCACTGTTCAGACCATATATACTCTTCTGGAGCTTGCATACTTGGTCTGGTCTTTCAGGGTCTTTGAAACCTGGTGGCTGTTCCATGTAAATATCCTCCTTTAGCTCGCCGTGTAAGAACGCTGTCTTTACATCGAAGTGTCTCGCTTGCATATCCTTTGCGGCTGCTACTGTAAGTAATGTCCTTATGGTCGTGTGCTTTACTACTGGAGCAAATGTCTCATCATAGTCTTCTCCATATTTTTGCGAATATCCTTTGGGTACTAATCTGGCCTTGTATCGCTCCACTTTTCCATCTGTTTTGTATTTGACTTTGAATGTCCATTTGCTGCCTATGGTTTTTTTCCTGCTAGCAGTTCTGTTAGTGTCCATGTTTGATTGTCGCGCATGGATTTCATTTCTTCTCTTGCTGTTTCTATCCATTTTTCAGCTTCCCTTTCTGGTAAGACAGGTACTTCTTCCCATGATGCAGGTTCATGTATACTGATGGTGCTAGCTTTATATGAGAGATGCACTGGTGCTTTGCCTTTGTTCTCTCTGGTCAAGCGCATTACTTCATCTGTGGTGCGCTCCTGCATACCTTTGGTATCTGGTTCCAGACTAATTTCAACCTCTTGGTCAGCATGTGTTGTGATGGTGTCACAAGACTCAGCGTTGTCTTCTTTATCCAGATCTGCTGAAATCATCACTTAATTTCTTAGTTCCTCCATGAAGGTCACACTATTGCTTATGGTTATCGTATCTGTCTTTGGGTTCAGAATTCTGTATCCTTTGGAGCATTCACTGTATCCAACAAAGATTCCTCCCACTGCGCAGTTCTGCAGTTTACTGCGCCTTTCTGCTGGAATATACACAAATGCTTTACATCCAAAGACTCTTATGTGTTTCACATTAGGTTTTCTGCCATGCCATAATTCATATGGGGTTTTCTCCACTGTTCTTGAGAATAATCTGTTCTGTAAGTATGTGGCTGTCGCTACGGCTTCACCCCAGTATTTGTAGGTAATCCTGTATCTGTTAACATGCATCTAATCATTTCTGTGAGAGTCCTATTCTTTCTTTCAGCTACCCCATTCTGTTCTGGTGTGTAGGGTACTGTCTTGTGGTTCTCTTTACCAAGTCATGGCAATATGCCGTGTTGATACCGGGTTATTTGTGCGATGTGAAAGGGTTATTAGTGTAGTCTTGGCTTTCCACTTGGATCCTTTTAAAAATAGTTTCTGCTGTTCTCCTTTCCATATAGAGCAGTCCTTTTTTAAATGTCCTATCTTCTTGCATCTAAAGCATGCTCTTGTTTCTTTGTTATGCACCCTGGGTGGTCTTCAGTATGCCGACTGCCGGGATCCCGGCGCACAGTATACCGGCGCCGGAATCCCGACAGCCGGCATACCGACACTTATTCTCCCTCATGGGGGTCCACGACCCCCCTGGAGGGAGAATAAAATAGCATGGCGCGCGTAGCGCGCCACCATGCCCGCAAGGGGCTAATTTGCGCTCGCCACACTGTCGGTAAGCCGGCGGTCGGGCTTCCGGCGCCAGTATGCTGGTCGCCAGGAGCCCGACCGCCGGCATACCATACTGAACCCATGCACCCTAGTATCTGTAATGTTGAGAGATTTTTCTGTGTCACTGTCCATGTAATCCTGTGTGATTTCTTTCCTGCGCTGATATTCATCTATAAGCCTGTTTTTCACAAAGTTTAGTGTGAGTTCTGTTTCAGGTCTTGTTTCCAAAGCGTTTATCAGTGCACTGTCTGTGTCTGGACTGGTAGACTGCACAGAAGTATGGCTACTGTGTGGCTGCGGATCTGAGCTGTGCTACTATCTCCAGCAATTTACTTATATGCTCTTGCATAGTCTGTCCTTTGCTAAGTCTCATTTGGTACAGTTTTCTTAGCAGAAATGATTTGCTGTTTAAACTGGTTCTTCCATGTAGCCTTTGCAGTGTATCCCACATGCCCTTTGCCAGGGCCGGTGTAAGGTTTCTCGACGCCCTAGGCAAAACTTTAGCCTGCTGCGCCCCCCCTCTCCCCCCAAGGGGGGAGATGCAGGGGGAGGTGTTGTGACCTGCGGTCACATAACTACATCCCGTGCTTGCTGTTTCTCCAATACCTTGTGTGTATATATATATTTCCGAACGATGTCTCATTCAGAGCAGACACGGCACTGCAGGTCTTTCATATAAGCAGATTTAATAGCCACAACAGCAAAGCATGTATACATACATATCCAGGGTTGCAAGTTCAGGAGTGTATTTCATGTGTGGCATAAAGCAGTAGTAACATCAGCACAAGCATAATCACAATGCAGCATTTCGGGCCACAGCGGGACCCTTCATCAGGCTTTGCAAGTGCTCAGATAAGACAAACATGAACATAACACACAACATGAATCTCACCTAAATAGCATCCCCATGCCGGCATTCAGGTCCATGGTCTGGCATGGAGCTTCCGGTCTCCCGAAGGCGCAGTACAGTGACATCATCAAAAAGCGTCGGTAACCATAGCAACCCAGCCGCACATGACGCACCTACGTCGCCACAAGGCTGGCGACCGGACAGGGGGACACTGTGATAAAACATAAAATCCCATGAGATAATAGACCCCATGAAAAAAACATATATTAAACATGGATGTTTTATATATATGTTTTTTTTGTGGGGTCTATTTAGATGAGATTCATGTTGTGTGTTATGTTCATGTTTGTCTTATCTGAGCACTTGCAAAGCCTGATGAAGGGTCCCGCTGTGGCCCGAAATGCTGCATTGTGATTATGCTTGTGCTGATGTTACTACTGCTTTATGCCACACATGAAATACACTCCTGAACTTGCAACCCTGGATATGTATGTATACATGCTTTGCTGTTGTGGCTATTAAATCTGCTTATATGAAAGACCTGCAGTGCCGTGTCTGCTCTGAATGAGACATCGTTCAGAAACCAGCTATGTATTGATTACTTGACAAAGGCACAAAGGCAGTTGCAATATTCTTTAAGTGCCGGACTTTCTTGAGACTGTATATATATATATATATATATATAAAAATAAAAGACAGTATAATAAAAGGCTAATGCCGCTCCTCACCTGTTTGGGGGGGATTCAAGTGTTTTGCGCGCTGGCAGACACTATATGGCACCTGACTGAGCAGTTCAAGTGTTGCTACGTCCGGGCGTGCACAGCCACTGATATTACTGCTATGATGTTCCGTCATTTTGACGGGCTGGTAGTGTGTGTGTGTGTGTGTGTGTGTGTGTGTGTGTATAAACAGATAGGCGGCACTCACGGACTTTTCAAAGCCAAAGAACAGACGTGACTCTGCCCTTGGTGCTTAACGTTTCGGTTGCTTCTGATGACGGTTGAAATAAACCGAAACGTTAAGCGCTAAGGGCAGAGTCACGTCTGTTCTTTGGCTTTGAAAAGTCCGTGAGTGCCGCCTATCTGTTTGTATATACCGCATGTGGACGCTTTGGATGGCACCAGGCTCGCTGCATCTAATTTGAGTGCATTGAGTGCTGAATATCTTCCATGTGTGTGTGTGTGTGTATATATATATATATATATATATATATACACTCTATACCTCCGGCACTCAGACTGTCTGCGATGGGAGCTGTCCTGTAAATAAATGTAATCTCTATTCCCCTTCCAGCATCCCAGCACCTCCAGCCCTTATATATTTAAGGATGCACCTTCAGCCATGCCCTTTACTGTATAGATTTAATAATCCCACCCCTTAAGTATTTCCCCCCCTCTCCCCTAAATGAAGCTCTCACTTACCCAAAGAGCCACTGGTCCTCAATCCTGCCGTGTCTGGTGGTGCAGGTTATACACAGTGAGTGATTGCAGCCTGTGTCGCGATCATGAAGGGTAGGGCGGGGGAAGGAAGGAGGGGGGCTGTAATCTTCATGATGCAATTGCGGGGTGTGTGTTATTGTGGAGAGGGGGTGTAACATGTGGGGTGAGATCGCGGGAGTCTGTGGTGCGGGGCCGCAATACGTGGATCGTTTTCGTGGAGAGGAGGTAGAAGCACTGTAACAATAGCCGGCAGGACGCTGCTTACTCTGGGCGGGATGTACAAACCTCCGCCACTTTTCTCTGCGCTCTGACACTCCCCGCTCCGCTGCCCACCGCTCCCCCGTCTGCTTTCTCATCCCCTTCTTCTTCTGCTTGCACCAAACGGCCAGGGGGAGCGCAGCGATGAGAGAATACAGTGGCCGCGGCGGTGAGCATAGAGCCGCTGCCGATGGGTTACATTCACACTGACAGCGCTGCACAGATGCCGCGGCCGCCCAACTGTTATCAGCCGCCAGCGCTGTCATTGTGAATGTAACCCATGGGCAGAGGCTCTAATACTCTATGCACATAGAGTAAGCAGTATCCTGCTGGCTATAGTTACAGTGCTTCTAACAACTGTCTTCTCCTCTCCGCGGTAACGCTCCACATATTGCAAGGGATAAACATCTTAGTGATATTTGGTGGACCCCTTTCTTTGAAAGTAAAGCATTCATAACCTAGAACCAGAAATAACGACACGGAGACTTGAATTTTGGCAGAAAATTGCTAGCTATTTATTTGTCCCTATCCATTAGGAAACCTGTAATAAAGAAATTAACTTAATATGCCGCTCCAGCCGGCATATGGTGGCGGCCCAAAAGAACGGCTCAATTAACCTAAATTAACCTTAAATAACTAACCCTATAAATTTACTAAAACTTATCATAAACCGGTAATAGGTGACAACTCAACCCCCACAGTGACTACCCACCACTCCTGGGTGCCCTGCCGCTGCCTTCCCGGACGGGTGGTCAAGCGGCCATAAGTCGATGGAGGTGAGTGCACCTAAACCACAACAAACTGTAAAACACTACAGTTTTCCCTACAATACAAAACTGCCGTTCTTTTCCGCCAATAAATAGCCAACGATAACCAGCCAACAACTTAACGCCAAAGCACCACGTGCCAGAATTTCCTACTACCAGGGCGGGAGGGTGGGAAAGCAAATCCACCAAGAGAACTAAGATGGCCTCACCTTCCCTATATATATCAAACCCTCCCCCTAAAGAAGGCTGTACTTTCCTAACAGCTAGGTCCACCCCTCCCCAGATGTTTAACTCTTTCCTTTCCTATGCAGTCAATACTCTCTCCTAAACATCTTAGTGATATTTGGTGGACCCCTTTCTTTGAAAGTTAAGCATTCATAACCTAGAACCAGAAATAACGACACGGAGACTTGAATTTTGGCAGAAAATTGCTAGCTATTTATTTGTCCCTATCCATTAGGAAACCTGTAATAAAGAAATTAACTTAATATGCCGCTCCAGCTGGCATATGGTGGCGGCCCAAAAGAACGGCTCAATTAACCTAAATTAACCTTAAATAACTAACCCTATAAATTTACTAAAACTTATCATAAACCGGTAATAGGTGACAACTCAACCCCCACAGTGACTACCCACCACTCCTGGGTGCCCTGCCGCTGCCTTCCCGGACGGGTGGTCAAGCGGCCATAAGTCGATGGAGGTGAGTGCACCTAAACCACAACAAACTGTAAAACACTACAGTTTTCCCTACAATACAAAACTGCCGTTCTTTTCCGCCAACAGCGAAAGACTCATCCCCGCAGTCTTTCGCACCGCCACCATAAACCTACCCTAACTCCTGCAAAGCGAAACCTAGATCCTCCAGAAAAAACATCATCCCCTCATTGGATAGATGTACTCCATCACGCCGGAAAAGGTGGCTGTCTCTGAACCGAATCCTCGGGTGGCGAACCACCCTCCCTCCGTGGGACAGCACCCACTTTGCCACCGCCCCGTTCACCTTTTTCCGAGCCTCGTCAATCTGGCGCCCATCCGCCACACCCCTCCAACACAATCTTGGCACCATCATTGAAAAAACCAACACACAATTGGTCCATGCCGTGGTCACACTTGCCAGATCCTGTATCATGGCCCACCGCAGATCCAAGGATGTCCTCTTCCCCAGGTCGTTGCCACCTAGATGGACAACCAAGACCCTAGGGACTCCATGCTTGCTGGCCTGACTCACTAACCTACTCCTCAGCTCACCCCACATCATTCCTCGCCAGCCAAGCCATCTGACACCCTGTGCTCCAAACGATGCCTGAGACCCTTCCGAGGCCACAAACCTGGCCGCCCAGTAAATGTAAGAGTGGCCAACCACCCAAATGGTCAAATTGTCGTCAAACCATCCTGAAGGGGAAAAGAGGGGTAGAATTGATTACTAAGAGGCTTATTAATTGTTTACACTGAAGGATCTGCCAAAAAGAAAAACTTTAGATCTCGCTATTGCAGCAGTCACGGCCTAGCCGACTGCACCATGCTTCGTTGCCAATTTAAAGCGCAATTAAAGACACAAAGGGGAAAGATCAAATAAAAACAAACGAAATAAAACAGGGAGGGGGGGGTATAAAATGGGAAACACATGTAATAACTCAGCTGGAGGTGAAAGCGTAAAGACCTGCTGAGGGACTCTGATTAGACCAGATTAGCCGAATTTGTAGATTAGAATTCAGTCCGTCAAGTCAGGCAAAAAGTCGCAAAATAACTCCAGACCCCCGCTGCCGACTCATGTCAGCAACGGCGAGTAGCTAATCCCTGAGTAGGATAAAAAGGGGAAAACACTAACAAACGCACAACACCATAAAATCACAGAACTGGAACAACATAATACATTGCAAATAAACAAAGCACCAAGCGCAATCCGACCTCTCATGCAACGGGGCGAATATATAGTCTGTAACTTGACGACTTCCATCGCCCCACCGCCTGGATTTCAGTTCTGGAAAAACCCGCAAATATTGCAAGGGAAAAGGAAAAGAAGGGAAGCATCCATCGGCAGCGTGACCGCCCTCTAGTGGCCGCCGCCCATAGGCAGCTGCCTAAAGCTGCCTAGTGGTGGCGCCGGCCCTGCCCTTTGCAGTGTCTTGTTGATTTATATGGACTAACTGGTCATCTTCAACTAATAAGCCTATAGTTGCACGTGCCTGTCTGTTCTTCTTGTCCCATTCCTGGTTATCAACATTTGGTCTTGCTGTGTTTATAACTTCCCACAAACAGGGTTGGACTTGCCCACAGGGATACGGGGGAATCCCCCGGTAGGCCCCACGGCCTGGGCCCCCACCGCCTCTTCTAGGGATCAGGTTCCATAGTGTGCACTTGTATTATACATAATACATATGTTACCTCATATTGCACAGGACTATGGTGTATTTTCTGCAGTGCATTGCCATTATTTATCTGGTACATTATCATGCATGCACTAGCAGTATTTACTATACTTTACTATACTATTTACTCTCTAATGATGAGTCAAACAGTTGTGGCAGCTGGCCACGCCCCTCTGAAGACTGGCCACACACCCAAACATTGGCCCCTATAACGGCATTCCCTGGTGGGCCCTTCATGCCCCAGTCCAACACTGTATAGAGAGAGAGAGAGAGAGAGAGAGAGAAGCAATAGGACACAAGGACATGCCTGAGACTGGAGGGGGGGGGGGGGGGTTCAGGGGAAATTTGAGGAAAAATTACTTCACAGAGAGGCAGGAAACCGAACCCCCCCGAACTTCACCCATTTTACACGGGTCCGAGGCATACTCGGATTCTCCCGTATGGCTCGTTTAATCCGAGCGCGCCCGAACGTCATCATCCTGCTGTCGGATTCTCGCGAGATTCGGATTCTATATAAGCAGCCGCGCGTCGCCGCCATTTCCACTCGTGCATTGGAAATGTTAGGGAGAGGACGTGGCTGGCGTCCTCTCCGTTTATTAATAATATTTATGCTACTGCTTATTGCTTAATTGTGGGGACTGGGGAGCAGCTGTATTATATAGGAGGAGTATAGTGCAGAGTTTTGCTGACAGTGACCACCAGTATACGTTGTCTGCCTGAAAAACACTCCATATCTGTGCTCAGTGTGCTGCATATATCTGTGCTCACACTGCTTAATTGTGGGGACTGGGGAGCAGCTGTATTATATAGGAGGAGTACAGTGCAGAGTTTTGCTGACCAGTGACCACCAGTATACGTTGTCTGCCTGAAATACACTCCATATCTGTGCTCAGTGTGCTGCATATATCTGTGCTCACACTGCTTAATTGTGGGGACTGGGGAGCAGCTGTATTATATAGGAGGAGTACAGTGCAGAGTTTTGCTGACCAGTGACCACCAGTATACGTTTTCTGCCTGAAAAACACTCCATATCTGTGCTCAGTGTGCTGCATATATCTGTGCTCACACTGCTTAATTGTGGGGACTGGGGAGCAGCTGTATTATATAGGAGGAGTACAGTGCAGAGTTTTGCTGACCAGTGACCACCAGTATACGTTGTCTGCCTGAAAAACACTCCATATCTGTGCTCAGTGTGCTGCATATATCTGTGCTCACACTGCTTAATTGTGGGGACTGGGGAGCAGCTGTATTATATAGGAGGAGTACAGTGCAGAGTTTTGCTGACCAGTGACCACCAGTATACGTTGTCTGCCTGAAAAACACTCCATATCTGTGCTCAGTGTGCTGCATATATCTGTGCTCACACTGCTTAATTGTGGGGACTGGGGAGCAGCAGTATATATATAGGAGGAGTACAGTGCAGAGTTTTGCTGACCAGTGACCACCAGTATACGTTGTCTGCCTGAAAAACACTCCATATCTGTGCTCAGTGTGCTGCATATATCTGTGCTCACACTGCTTTATTGTGGGGACTGGGGACCACCAGTATATTATATAGGAGGAGTACAGTGCAGAGTTTTGCTGACCAGTGACCACCAGTATATATAGCAGTACGGTACGGAAGGCCATTGCTCTACCTACCTCTGTGTCGTCAAGTATACTATCCATCTAGATTCTATACCTGTGGTGCATTTCAGTTTTGCAGTTTGCTGACAGTGACCACCAGTATATATAGCAGTACGGTACGGAAGGCCACTGCTCTACCTACCTCTGTGTCGTCAAGTATACTATCCATCTAGATTCTATACCTGTGGTGCATTTTAGTTTTGCAGTTTGCTGACAGTGACCACCAGTATATATAGCAGTACGGTACGGAAGGCCACTGCTCTACCTACCTCTGTGTCGTCAAGTATACTATCCATCCATACCTGTGGTGCATTTCAGTTGTGCGCAGTATATATAGTAGTAGGCCATTGCTATTGATACTGGCATATAATTCCACACATTAAAAAATGGAGAACAAAAATGTGGAGGGTAAAATAGGGAAAGATCAAGATCCACTTCCACCTCGTGCTGAAGCACTAGTCATGGCCGAGACGATGAAATGCCATCAACGTCGTCTGCCAAGGCCGATGACCAATGTCATAGCAGAGAGCATGTAAAATCCAAAAAAAAAAAGTTCAGTAAAACGACCCAAAAATCAAAATTAAAAGCGTCTGAGGAGAAGCGTAAACTTGCCAATATGCCATTTACGACACGGAGTGGCAAGGAACGGCTGAGGCCCTGGCCTATGTTCATGGCTAGTGGTTCAGCTTCACATGAGGATGGAAGCACTCATCCTCTCGCTAGAAAACTGCAGTGCCACACCTAGATGGGCCAGGTGTTTGTGTCGGCCACTTGTGTCGCTTAGCTTAGTCACACAGCGACCTTGGTGCGCCTCTTTTTTTCTTTGGATCATGTGCTGTTTGGGGGCTATTTTTTTGAAGTGCCATCCTGTCTGACACTGCAGTGCCACTCCTAGATGGGCCAGGTGTTTGTGTCGGCCACTTGGGTCGCTTAGCTTAGCCATCCAGCGACCTCGGTGCAAATTTTAGGACTAAAAATAATAATGGGGGTCATTCCGAGTTGTTCGCTCGCAAGCTGCTTTTAGCAGCTTTACACACGCTAAGCCGCCGCCTACTGGGAGTGAATCTTAGCTTCTTAAAATTGCGAACGAAAGATTCGCAATATAGCGAAAAGACATCTCTGTGCAGTTTCTGAGTAGCTCGAGACTTACTCGGCATCTGCGATCAGTTCAGTGCTTGTCGTTCCTGGTTTGACGTCATAAACACACCCAGCGTTCGCCCAGACACTCCTCCGTTTCTCCAGCCACTCCCGCGTTTTTCCCAGAAACGGTAGCGTTTTTTCGCACACACCCATAAAACAGCCAGTTTCCGCCCAGAAACACCCACTTCCTGTCAATCACATTACGATCACCAGAACGAAGAAAAAACCGTGAGTAAAAAACCTAACTGCATAGCAAATTTACTTTGCGCAGTTGCACTGCGAACATTGCACATGCGCACTAAGCGGAAAATCGCTGCGATGCGAAAAAAATTTACCGAGCGAACAACTCGGAATGACCCCCATTGTGAGGTGTTCAGAATAGACTGAAAATGAGTGGAAATTATGGTTATTGAGGTTAATAATACTATGGGATCAAAATGACCCCCAAATTCTATGATTTAAGCTGTTTTTGAGGGTCTTTTGTAAAAAAAAACCGAATCCAAAACACACCCGAATCCGACAAAAAAATTTCAGGGAGGTTTTGCCAAAACGCGTCCGAATCCAAAACACGGCCGCAGAACCGAATCCAAAACCAAAACACAAAACCCGAAAAATTTTCCGGTGCACATCACTAATATACATATATATATATATATATATATACAGACAAACACACACACATCCAAATGCCTATAATATATATATGTATATATCTACACAGTATGTATTTTATATATATATATATATATATACAATATTGTCCAATGTCCGGCTCTCACTTAATGCTATAGATCTGCGCCGGGTGCCCGCATGAGAGAAAAGTCAATATACAAATGTTGATATGCAGCACTCCTGGCGTCTTGAAAAATCACACGACTATTGCACTATCATATGGCAACGTTTCAGTGCCGTTTATTGTGGCACTGAAACGTTGCCATATGATAGTGCAATAGTCGTGTGATTTTTCAAGACGCCAGGAGTGCTGCATATCAACATTTGTATATATATATATACACATACATACATACATACATACATACATACATACATATATATATATTATATAACTGGAAGCACCCTGCAAATAAAATTATAAAAATTCATGTGTGTGTATGTAAGTGTGTGTGTTTGTGTGCATATATATATACATATATATATATATATGTATATATATATATTCACACAGATACCCATACCCACACACACGCACACACACACACACACACACGCACACACACACAAATAATAAGTATATAAATACTGTACATGCACCTAGACTGGCCGCCCTCCTCCTCCGTAGTGCAGCCGGATGATCGTGGCTACAGAGTGCGCTTCAGCCAACTGGCCGCAGGCCCCGCAAGCCTGTGTGCATCTCCCGTCGGCCAGCCGCTTGCCACCGCTGGTGAGTTCCTGCATTCTACTTGCAGATCACTTCGGCCGTCACGCTGAATGCCGCTGCCTGCCCATGTCTCTGCTTGTGGCTCTCCCCGGCCATTTCCTGTGCATTGCAAAGCACAGAGAGTTGCCCTGATCGGAGATGCAGCGGTCACTGTAGAGACGGAGACAGGGCTGTCTCCGTCTCAAAAATAAAACTCAGTCCGTCAGGGGGGGGGTTCTGGGTGCTCGGAAACCCCCCCTGTGTGCACCACTGAAAGGGAAAGGGGACAAGTGGAATAGCCTCCCATCAGAGGTGGTAGAGGCTAAGACAGTAGAGCAATTTAAGCATGCATGGGATAGACAGACATAAGGATATTCTTACAAAGAAATGAGGAACAAATAAGGTTTGAGATAAAAATATGGTAAAAAAAAAAAAGGGACAGACTAGACGGGCCAAGTGGTTCTTATCTGCCGTCAAATTATATGCGTATATAAATATATATATATATATATATATATATACATACATATAAAACATACAGATCTGAGGGCGCTAAATTAATGATACCATTTCAATATTGTGATACAATGATTGTTTGACAATGAATAACACTTCCCTTAGGTCAGTCAAGTAAAAGATAACAGGGGCCTCAAACCAGAAATAACCAGTTTTGGTCGGTCTGGTGGGGTGTGTGAGGTCATGCTGATGTCATAATGGCAACTGCCTATATCAGCGCTGTGCTGTTGCTGTCTCTCACATATGCCTTCAGAGGCCTGGGACGGCATAGCACACTGGCAGAAGGTTAGTGACTGGACAAAGATTAGGGCAGCTTAGTTCCAATCGTCGGCAGACTTTTAGCATGACTATTATAATATATGACTTATGACCTTGGGGATAGCATAGTATTGGATTAAAACAAAATCTCATACCTACTGGGACAGCACCGTTACTTAACAACCACAAGCGCCTGCAAATGGGCCATTGGAGAAATTTGCAGCGCGCTGTCTAGATGGGCCTATAATGTTCCTAATTACAGGTAAATCATTTATGTGCAGCCGCACCTATGACATCTCCTTGGAGTTGTTTGGTGAGCCTGTAATGTTGCAAATTAAATCCTTTACTCTCTCTGCCTGCCTAAATCCCAGTATGCCAGTATTGCAGGCTGATCCATTTGTATTAATGTGCAGAGGTGTAAGAGAATTATATTGTGCTTTAATTATTACTTTTGTTTTTATCCAATACTATATACAGATGTAGCCACGCTGGTCATGGCTACATCCGAGGTAAACGTGCACTCTCAACGCGGCTATGCGCACCATGGACGTGCAATCAGGGAGGCATGGGAGGTAGGAGGCAGTGCCTCTCCTGTCATTAATGATTAAAATAATACAAAGATACTTATGACACATATTCTGTGTCATAAGTATCTCCTTTATATTAAATTATTAATCAAATAATTTTTACTCCTAGAATGGGTTTGGGAGGCACTGACAGTGGTACCTCCCGTTGTTAATGGGAACGGGG
Source organism: Pseudophryne corroboree (assembly GCF_028390025.1). Lineage (NCBI taxonomy): Eukaryota > Metazoa > Chordata > Amphibia > Anura > Myobatrachidae > Pseudophryne > Pseudophryne corroboree. The sequence goes on along the minus strand of NC_086452.1, from coordinate 61,059,105 downwards.
GGCAGGCAGGGGTGGGGGTGGGCCAAGCCTTGGGCAGTAAAAGCCCATTGAATATATAATGGAAAGCGGCACCTACTAAAGTGCTGCTTTCATACAGGGACGTGCTTTCAACCCATGAAAGCACGCCTCTGTCAGTGATGCCAGATGTGATTGGCCAGTGGATCCGTCACTGGATCTGCTGCCATCACTCACTGGCTGCAGGCGAATGCGGTGGGACGGGTGGAGATGCTGGCAGCAGAGATGCGGGCGGCGGGACACGGCGTGATGTGGTGGCGGGTTTCAGTGGCGGCAGGCATGAATCCGAGATCCCTGCCTACCATTCTGCAGAGTTTGACAGCGGAGTGATACCCATTTCAAAAATGGCGCCACAGCGTAATTTTTTACAATTAAAGATGGCCGCCGTGGGACTTCCGGTTCCGGGACCCATGGAGTGAGCCGCACGCTGCAGGAGCTCCGTCCCGCCGCCCACCGCAACTAACCTTTTCAAGGCTGTTACAGCCTCTACATCACCCGGCATACCCTCTGCAAATTCAGCGGTCAGCATGGATCGCTATGTGACGCCCATGGCCGCGGCTGCACAGGCTCCGGCAGGCGTAAATGCGAGGCTGGAAAAGCGCCACGCGGGAACCAACATGGCGCCTGGCGCCGGCCCTGAAGTCACCTCCCCAGCCTCCAAAAAAGTTGCGGCCGAGGGGACAGACATCACAGGATCACAGGTATGCCGTGACCCTGAAGCCCCTGTAACGTATGGAGATGTAGTGGCAGCAATAAAGGCAACCATGGCCCCTCTGTTATCACAGGCTGTCACTGATATCACTACACAGCTGCAGCACTTACAGCAGAGAGTCACTCACACTGAATCCCAGCTGCAAGCTGCAACCCATGATATTGAGGGACTGCATCACTCAGTAAAATCTCTTACCACAGAGAATTATCAAATATGGAATAAGCTAGATGATATGGAAAATCGCTCAAGAAGAAATAATATCAGATTGGTGGGTTTACCAGAGTCACTTAAGGGCACAGCACTAGCTCATTTTGTACGTGTCACCCTGCCTACACTTTTGGGCATAGAACGAGACTGCAGTGATCTAGTTATTGAGAGGGTCCATCGTGTGGGCCCTGTCCCCACCCCCGCCAGACCGCGTCCACGGGTAACACTATTTCGCTGTCTAAACTACCTTCATAAAATGGCATTCTGGTCTGCATCCCGAAAAATGAAAGATATCCAATGGGAGGGTAACAAGCTTTTCATATTCCAGGACTATTCGGTGGAACTGACCCGGGCCCGTAAAGCGTTTTCACCTATTTGCACTCAACTTGTGTCCGAGGGCCGCAAGTTTGGATTACTCTACCCCGCACGCTTACGCATTTATGAGGGTACCTCCCACAAAGATTTTCTATCACCCGCAGACGCAGTGGCCTACCTCCGTAATATCTCTAGAGAAGACGCCACAGATATTACAGATCTCCCTTCGGCGGCTGCTGGATTGTAATATACAGGTTTTCCCCCTGCGATTCCATCATATCTTCTGATCAGTGCTGGTTCTTTTTGCTAATGATCTCTTGCATCATAGTAACTGCTGCCGCTCTATATTTGATTCGGCTTCATTATAGCTTCGATATGATTACATATATACAAAACAAGAAAGGAAAAAAAAAAAAATGTTCTATAATTGGTTATCATGTTACTTGCATATGCTGGGGACTCCCCCATTATCATGGACTTCCGTGGTTATGTTTACTTATTTGTAATCCTTCCCATATATTCTTTACATTACTCGACTCACTACATTTCACCCAAGAGCTGTTGTTTTTAGGAGTATGCTGTTACCCTGCTTATTTTTTGAGGGATGCTGGGTGGGTATAGATAATAGAATTATGGCGGTGGGGAGGGGATCCTCCTTTCCTGCTAGTGCCCATCACTGTATACTCAGGCGCGGGTACACCATCACTGGTGCTTGCTCATGTTTGCTGACCGGAGGTCACTGGCCACTGGCATATTAGTGACTTTTAAAATTGTACTTCTACGATTGTACGGCCTGTTACTCACGATTGACTCCTATCTCCCTTTTTCTTCTCTTGTTTTGTCTCTCTCCACCCCCCACTTCCCCACCCCCCATCCATCAGGTTGTGATTATGTCGCTGTTTCTTGTGAAGGTGGTAAAGAACGCATCTGTTTTGCCTTTTCCTCTGACATATGGCTGACCTGACGGTAGGATCCTGGAATGTTGGGGGCTTTAATTCCCCAGCAAAGAGACGGAAAATACTTCTCTATCTTAATAAACAACGGGTAGACCTGGCGTTCCTCCAGGAAACACACCTGACTTCAGAGGAGACGGCAAAACTAAATGCTTTGAATTGGCGAGTATTGGGGTATGCCTCTTTCAATTCTAAAGCCAGAGGTGTTGCTATATTGATCAAACGTTCTATCCCGGCGGAAGTTCTGTCCACTATGGCTGATCCTGAGGGTCGTTATGTGATACTATCTGTTAAGATACATGGTAGAGTTTATTCAATGTGTAATGTATATGCACCTAACGTCTATTCTAAGAAATTTTTTCAGTCCTTACTGGCCAAACTGACTCCCTTCCTCACAGATCCCTTGATACTCAGTGGGGATTTCAACCTTATCTCCTCCTCCTACCTAGACAGATCACACCCACCAGCAAGACCTCTCTCATTGCCCAAATTCGGGGTACCCCTACTGGCTGAAAGACTGCAGGTAGTAGATATTTGGAGAGCCTTACACCCCACAGACAAAGAATACACCTGCCTCTCTGCGGCCCATCATACATTGTCTAGGATAGACTACATTTTATTATCCCATTCTCTTCTACCACATATATCCGACTCTCAAATCGAGGCAATATCTCTGTCGGACCATGCTCTAGTCACAGCGACCCTTCACTTTCCAGACGCTCCCTCATCTCCCAAATTGTGGAGATTCCCTACATATCTAGCCAACTCCCTGAAATTTCAACAAAGACTGGAATCTTCTTGGGAATCTTATAAGACTAATAATTCATCCCATTTAGATGAGGATCCTATATTATTTTGGATGACCGCAAAGTCGGTTCTCCGAGGTGATATAATATCCTATGTCTCCGCCACTAACAAGAAATACGCCTCTAAGTACCTAGAGTTCCAGAGGCCCCTGTCGACGGCCTATCAGCAATACAAATCCTCTCCTACTCCACACAACCGTCTCCTTTATTTGGAGGCCAAAACACATTTCGATGAATTTATGTCTTCCATGGGTAATAGGTTCTCCTTTTCAGTGAATCACAGGTTTTATAAGTTTGGCAATAGAACTGGAAAATTGCTAACGACTCTTCTTACTGGTTCCCGACCTCCCATGGTCACCCATCCCTTACGCACCACCACTGGCGCATTAACTACAAACAACCAGGAAATCTCTGAGATAATGAAATCTTACTATAACGATTTATATTCCTCAACACCACATCCCTCCCCCTCCACGGAACCCACCCCTCCACCATGGCCCAAGGAGTTTTGGGACACTCTTCCTATCCCCCAACTTCAACCCTCCATGGTACAATCATTGCTTGATCCGATCTCATTGGAAGAAGTCCAGAGTGTCATTGGTCAATTTGGCAGAGATAAAGCACCGGGCCCTGATGGCTTTAGCGCCGATTTTTATAAAATCCTTTTACCCCGCATAGGGGACACTCTAGTGTCTGTACTAAATGCGATTTTGTCCTCTGACACTCTTCCCAGACATTTTAATACTGCTGTCCTTAAAGTCCTTCCTAAACCAGGTAGAGATTTGTCCCAGCCTGGATCATATCGCCCGATCTCATTGTTAAATCTTGATTATAAGTTACTCACTAAAATATTAGCAAATCGAATTAAATTATTACTCCCCCAAATTATACACAAGGATCAAACTGGATTCATTTGGGGTAGACACTCAGAGATCAATGTACGGAGAGTTTTAACTGCCATTTATACAGCTTCCTCTTTTTCTTCTCCTTCTTTCACTCCTCTTTCCCCTCCCCCAGTTATTCTCTCCCTTGACGCTGAAAAAGCGTTCGACCTCGTGGATTGGGACCATCTTTTCTCTACTCTCCTGCACTTTGGCTTTCCTAACGACTTTGTGAATCTTCGAAAACTACTTTATACTGCTCCACAAACCCAGATTTCCTGTAATGGGGTACTGTCCTCATCATTTGAGATACAACGAGGTACTAGACAGGGCTGCCCCTTATCGCCCTTACTATTTGCAATAGCACTGGAGCCCCTAGCGATAGCCCTACGCCAATCGAGAGTTTTTAAGGGAATCAAAATTGGAGACATTGACCTCCGTCTTGCTCTTTTTGCCGATGACATGCTGTTATTCGTTTCTGATCCATCGACCTCCATCCCGGAGATCCTTGGATTGATACAAGCATTCGGAACTAGGGCGGGATATAGAATTAATGTAGCCAAGTCAGAGCTTCTACCCCTGGGCCCTTCTGCCCATAACATTTCCAAACTCATCCCATCTCTTTCCTTTAAAATTTCCCACACTAAGCTTACCTACCTGGGGATTCAAATCCCAGCGAATCTCTCCAGACTATATGAGGAGAACTACACCCCTGCCTTAACACGTGTCACCTCGTTGCTAGATAGCTGGAAATTGCTGCCTCTGTCACTGTTGGGGAGGATAGCCGTCTTGCAAAGCATAGTCTTCCCGAAATTATTTTATCTTATGCAGATGCTCCCGATCCGCCTTAAGACTCAAGACATCCAATATTTACGAAAAATCATGTCAAAATTCCTATGGAAAGGGAAAAAAGCATTTATCGCTTTGGATAAACTCATGGCCCCTAAGGCCGCAGGAGGCTTTGGAGTACCTGATTATATGTCCTACTCTATGGCGACTCTATTCCGATGTGCTGCTGATTGGCTGTTTGACAGGGAACTCTTCACAGACTCTGCTCTAGATGAGGCCTTATTTACTCCCTACTCCCCGGGAGCATTGCTTCTGTCCAAACCCTCCCTGATCCCAACTCACATCCTTAACAATCCTCTTTTTCATGATATTTATTACAACTGGCGCACCCTACACAAGAAATTTAAATGTAACCCTGAGGTGTCTGTATGTATTCCGCTATGGGGCAACCCCGCCTTTCCCCCATCTCTCACTAACTCCAATTACCGGCTCTGGAAAGAGAAGGGTCTGTCTAACTCTTCCAAAGTGTTTGACCCGGGGGGCTCTATATATCCATTCTCATCGCTCCGAGAGAAATATGACCTGCCTCACTCTCATTTTTTCATGTATCTCCAGACCCGACACTATCTAGACTCAATAACTCGTATGCGCAACATACCACATGACTCATCCCCTTCCTCTCACCCATTGTTAGTCACACTTAATATTCACAAAGCCGGACCAACATGCATTAGACAGATTTATACCATCCTGACTTCTCGCACAACAGAGGGTAGATGGGACAGACTATTTACCCAATGGTGTAAGGATATACCTGGCCTAACTAATCACCATCAACTTAGTGATCATTATGTCTCTACCCTGAAAGCCCTAGCTTCACCTTACCTACAAGAGGTTCACCTCCGAACTTTGCAGAGAGCCTATATCTCCCCAACCCAACATGCTCGATTTCACCCCTTGGAAACCGGGGAATGCCCCAAATGTCATGTTCGAATAGCTTCCTTCTATCACATGTTTTGGGAGTGTGGTCTGATCCGACGTTTCTGGCACAAATTATTAGCCTACATTAATCAGCTATTGAATATACGTGTATCAGCAACGCCCCTTTCTTGTTTATGGGCAAATTTTTCGGAATGGGATCTAGGGCCTGGGAAACAGCAAATTATTCAATTTCTCACTATCTTAGTAACAGTATCAAAGAAAATTATTTTATCCCACTGGTTATCGTCTTCTTCACCTACATTGGTAGAAGTTCATAGTAAGTTGTTACAGATCTTATATTACGACAGAAAATCGGCTCAAGTAAATAGAGTCAGGTGTCAAAACTTTCTACAAAAAGTGGGGCCTTTACATTGACTCGCGGGATCAGACCACACAGGCCCAAATATTTAAGGTATTTGAGCACACTGAATGGTTCCTTCACAGGAAGATATTGGAAGAATCCATGTTATGAAACTATTTTCCGTACCTTAAGATAAGCCCTGGAGTTGAAATTTAGTACTCTCCGTCCTGATATTGAAGTATCAATTGCTACTATACTTTGTCTTTATGGATAAAAAACATCCTGATTCTTCCTCCCTACTTATCCTTATGTGTTTCCCTGTCCTCCCCCCCCCCCCCCCTCCCTACTTTCTCTCTACTATTCTTCTATCTCCCCCTTTTCTTATGGACTTATGTTTGATATAATGTTTCTAATGTTCTACTTCAAGGAAGGGTTTCCTGAGGTTTGATTTTTGGAGTACTATTTGACTCCAGTGCAATGTGTTCTTATTGATGAATCACATCTACTCCACGACTTTGACGATATTATAGATTTGATTCCTGACATTGATTGATGTACACACCAATGTTGTTTTTGTGCTTTATTCATCAAATAATTGCTATCTGTTTCTGTCTTACATTGTACTCTATGAAAATCATAATAAACAGATTTAAAAAAAAAAAAAGATGGCCGCCGTGAGTCAATCATGGCTCGCTGCATCATCGCCTTGCCCCCTCAGGCTGACTTATATAAGTCAGCGCTAGGCAGCGGCTGTCAGTCCGACGGCGGAGGAGCAGTGAAGAGCTCCTGAAGATAGAAGACGCCGTGGAAGTCCTGGATGGGCGGCGGCTATGCAAAAGAGCTTAAAGGCTGCCGCCCACCAGGTGAAGATGCCGGAAGCCCTGGGCAGGCAGCGGCTATGCAAAAGAGCTTATAGGCCACCACCTCCAAGGTGAAGACCCTGAATAATAAATGTTATTTTAAAACTGTGTCTTGTATTTATTGTAATATTTTCTTTACAGGTGGACTACAGGTGCCAGCGGGCCCCTTAATGTCCGAGCATGCTGGCACTTGTGGTTCTCCAAGTGCCGGCATGCTGAGGCAGGCTTGCTGGGACCTGTGCCTAGCTGCAGCATTTGCCGCTCCCATCCATGTGTATGGGGCAAACACACTTCATAGACGTCCATACGTACGCGGTGCGGTCGTGCCTAATATGGCGCAATCGCGATATGATGTAGCCACGATGAGAATGGCTACATTTGTACAGTAGTATTCCCTGTTAGAGTCAGAAATGAATGCTATGGTGGTTATGACTGTCCCCCTTTCACCCCCCTCACTCCCATTCATCTCTTGCTCTCTTTTTTCACTCTCTCACCATTGACGTGTAGGTGCGTTATTCTGCGGCCGGGTAAAAGGTCAAAATAGCAGATTTGAGGTGACAGAAGGGATGACTGGGTTAGGCAAGGTTAGTGGGTGGGCGAGTGGTCTGGCCAAACTCTGCATAGTCTCTTAATGCCTAGAGGGACGGGCAGTCCTTCAGCCATGGGTCCCCAGAGGTTTCCTCCACAAGGGGGTTTTTCCTCTCCTGAGTGCTGAAGGATGACTTCATGAGTCATGAGGCTTACGTCATCTTGTTCCTCTTATAGGACAAGTTTGTAAGATTACTGGACCAATCTTAGTCCAACATTCCCTATTTTATTATGCAGAGTAAATAAAAATAATAATTACAAATAATAGTAATAATAAGAAGACGAAGAAGAAGAAGAAGAAGAAGAAGAAAAAGAAGAAGAAACAGGCAGCATTTTACTTAAAATAAAAATAAACATTTATTTTTTAAATATTTTTTGATTGAAGTTGTCTTTATTTTATTAATGAATCCTCTCAAAAGGTGAAGAAATTATACATATTTGCGGAGACAAAAATATTAGGAGAGTTCAGAACCATGTATTGTTTATCCTAAGAGAGTACCAGGCGAGGCAGCCATGTTGGGCGCACTACATAGGTTACACTGTGCGATTAGCAAAACATGGCAGTAAGGCATACAAGGGTACAAAGAAAAGCAACTAACAGGGCACCAAGTTCTGCAGCTTACAGTGTAAGGGAAATTGCTCTCTAATTGCTTTCAGAAAATGTTCTCCTTTATAAAAATGTTAATGTGAGCTAAGGGGAAAATAACAAAAAGTTCCAGTTAGATTTTGAAATAATTAACAAAAAATAATAATCTGACAAAAAAATAAGAAAAAAATAAAAAGTTATATTAATTCTCTAACATTCCGAAGATAGTAAGCACATATTGTGAATTGCATAAAATATTTATATGAAGCCCACAAGGATTACTGACAAATACAAGTGCTGTGAGACCACCTAAACAAATGTTATGTACATTCTAACAACTACAGTGGAGATAATATCATACAGTTTTAATCTATTTTCACTTAAAAACCAGTATCAATAAAGAAAAAGTGATGAAACAGCTGGATGTGATCTGCGGTACAGAATCTGACCTGCTTCCTAGGACTTGACCAACGACTGACCTGCAGAGTCCTGAGAGCCGCGGCACATGACTGGACCAAAAAGAAATCAGCGCTAAAGTCCCGAAACAGCAGAAGGATTATTGCAAAATGAGCTTCATACAAACATCTATTCCCTCAGTGGTTGTCTCTAGGCACTTATAGTGGTGTCCTGGGTTGGTGGTCTAGGTCCAATTCAAATTATTTATGGCCAATATAATAGGCAAAACCAGTGCTAAGCCTGCCCCTATAGCAGGGGTGGGGAACACTTTTTCTACCAAGGGCCATTTGGATATTTATAAAATCCTTCGGGGGCCATACAAAAAATATAAACTTAAAAATGAGCCTGCCCCCAGTAGTTATGCCCCCAGTAATTATGCCCCCAGTCAGTTATTATGCCTCCAGTACATGTGCCGCCAGTAGATATGCCCCCAGTACACATGCCCCAGTCAGTTGTTTTGCCCCAGTACATATGCCCCAGTAGATAAACCCCCAGTCACTTGTTATGCACCATTAGATATGCCCCCAGTCACTTGTTATGTCCCATTAGATATGCCCCCAGTCACTTGTTATGCCCCATTAGATATGCCCCCAGTCACGTTATGCCCCATTAGATATGCCCCCAGTCACTTGTTATGCCCCATTAGATATGCCCCCAGTCACTTGTTATGCCCCATTAGATATGCTTCCCAGTCACTTGTTATGTCCCATTAGATGTGCCCCCTCTAGTAGCGCCACTTACACACGCACATTAAAAAACAACAACAAAACACAATACTCACCAGCCCTGTACCTACTTCCGGACCACTGCACACCGCCTGGCAGTCCGCTCCTCGGAGCTATGGGAGAGACATCATGACGCCTTCATAGTGCACAGCCGCATACTGTCAGAGCCAGAAGCCAGAGCTCAGTTGTAAGCTCCGGCTTTTGGCTGCCACTGAGGGGAAGGAGCCGGTGCCCGCTGGTAACACAATCTCAGCGGGCGCCAAACATCTCCCTCGGTTAGGTGAGCCTGGCCGGGCTGGATCAATCAGCTTTGCGGGCCTTATACGGTCCGCGGGCTGGACGTTCCCCACCCCTGCCCTGTAGGAACACAAATTGTCTAGTTTCAGAGAGCAGAAGCTTCTCTTTCTATAAAAGTGTTTTACCAAGGTCAGTCTAAGAGAACTGCTATTTCACATAATTATACCACAAAAGAAAACTAACATGTATCTGTAACCTTAATATAGGGCCTAATTCTGATCTGATTGCTGCTGTGCACTTTTGCACAGCAGGCGATCAGATCTCAAGTGCGCATGCCTATGCATCGTAATGCGCCGGTGAGTCGGATGGCTACAACGGGCTTCACCGATCAGCGATGGGATGCTGCGAAGGATCCATTCATACAGGCGTTCGCAAGGAGATTGACAGGAAGAGGCCGCTTGTGGGTGGCAACTGACCGATTTCAAGGAGTGTCTGGAAAAACGCAGGCGGGCTCAAGCGTTTTCAGGGAGGGTGTCTGACGTCCGCTCCGGCCCCGATCAACAGGATTCAATCGCACTGGAAGAGTAAGTCCTGGGCTGCGCAGAGACTGCACAAAATCAGTTTCTACAGCTCAGCTACACATGCGATCGCACACTTGCACAGCGAAAATACACTCCCCTGTAGACGGCGACTATCTGATCGCGGGGCAGCAAAAAACGCAGGCCAGCGATCAGATCTGAATTAGACCCATAGACCTTACTGCACCTCCTAAATCTGAACTTACTTTGAGCTTTTTACCTCTAGACCTATCATTCGCCATTATGGTGTTCCATTATAATGCCCATGCTGATATCCTATATATATATGCTAGGATCCACAAAGATGTGTATTGTACATTGGGGGTCATTCCGAGTTGATCGTAGCTGTGCTAAATTTAGCACAGCTACGATCGTAAACTCAGACATGCGGGGGGACGCCCAGCACAGGGCTAGTCCGCCCCGCATGTCAGTGCCGCCCCCCCCCCCCCCGCACAAATACAAAAGCATCGCACAGAGGCGATGCCTTTGTATATGTGGAGTAACTCCCGGCCAGCACAGCTCCTGCGGCTGGCCGGGAGATGAGTCTTGCTGCCGCTGGCTGCAGTGGCTGCGTGATATGTCATGCAGCCGCCGCGCCACGCCACTCCCAAAGGTCCGGCCACGCCTGCGTTGGCTGGACCGCACCTACTAAACGGCGGCTTAACGCCGCCGTTCAGCCACCTCCCGCCCAGCGACCGCCTCTGTCTCAGAGGCGATCGCTGGGCACCGCGTGCACAGTTCCGACCCGATCGCTGCGCTGCGACAAACTGCAGCGAGCAATCAGGTCGGAATGACCCCCTTTGTCCTACAGATTTATCACTATGTGCTGCTCTGTGTAAAGAAAAAGCTGATGTGAATGTAGAAGAAATATACTATTTTACACGTCTCACCTTATCACTATTTTACACGTCTCACCTTATCACTATTTTACACGTCTCACCTTATCACTATTTCACACGTCTCACCTTATCACTATTTTACACGTTATCGCCTTACAAGTCAGTACATGCAGACAAGTTCCTACCTGTGAGAGCCAATGTCTGGATTACATTGGATTGATAAGGGAACAATATTTCAATAAAATAAGAGTTGATACCAACTGGGAAAGGCATTGGCAATCAGAGCCTTTTAGACTTTTTGGTGCCCTGTGCCAGAAAGAGAATTGCTGCCCTCTCCCCCCCACTGTTCATTTTTCTAAAAGGGACATAAAACGCATGTCTTGTGGATATAGATAGATAGATATATATACACACACACACATATACACAGGGTTGGACATGCCCACAGGGGTACAGGGGAAACCCCCGGAGGGCCCCGCTGCCTGGGGCCCCACCGCCTCTTCTAGGGATCAGGTTCCATACTGTGCACTTGTATTATACATTATACATATGTTACCTCATATTGCACAGGACTATGGTGTATTTTCTACAGTGCATTGCCATTATTAGTCTGGTACATTATCATGCATGCACTAGCAGTATTTACTATACTTTACTAAACTATTTACTCTCTAATGATCAGCCAAACCTTTGTGGCAGATGGTCACGCCCCCTCTGAAAACTGGCCACACCCCCAAACATGGTGGGCCCCTATAACGGCATTCCCTCGTGGGCCCGCCATGACCCAGTCCGACACTGCCCACAAATCATCTTTAGTCAGCAGCATTTCAACTTTAAATTTCCACAGTTGGTAGTTATCATTAGACAGCTTGGTTACTGCCAGTCTAAGATCTGTGCTGCTTGCCATCTCTTTCTGTTTGTCTGCTATTCCCCTTTAGTAATAATACTGGGTTTACACACAGTTGTTGTGCAGATCTCTCAGAGATGTTTCTTGTGCCTTGATCCTTGTAATCTTTGCTCCTGGTAACTGGGATCCTCTTGTCTGTGTCTGGGCCCATAACCTGTTGTCATTACAGAGTACTTTACCAGCGCAGTCAGGATCACCTCTGAGCTATCTTTGAATCATGTAGGAACACACCGGAAAGCTCTTTGTGGTATAACTTGTTTATATATTGAAACTGGAATGGATCATAATACACACTAATAGTCAAAACAGTATATCTGTGCATAAGCTGCCATCATGCATGCTCCATCTCTCTCCTTCATGTAACCTTCAGAATACAGGAACAAACAAGTGTGAGACATACATCACAGACTGTAAAACACATAACACATATACGACAGCTCCACCTGCTGTCCCTCCTATGTAGCACATCAAGTCTGAATCTATTGAATGCTGTTTCTCAACAGGGTCTGCCACCAGGGTGCCAAAGCAAGTTCTAATGATTTTTCCTAAAATCAATGATTTTAGGCAAAATCTGACTTGCTCTGGAGGTGCAAAGAAAAAGACACATAGAAATCATTGCATATCATTTTCTGTCCTTTAACTGAATAGCAAGCTCTGCGGCTGTGGGAAAAAACCCTGCGCTGCAGGTTTTTTTTCAAAGTCCTGACATCAATTAAATTCACCCCCAAGTGTAGAGTAGAGGTTCTCAATCGCAGTCCTCAAGGCACCCTAAAGCTGGATACACACTACAAGATTATCTGTCCAATCTTTCTGGATGGTACGATAATCTGGTAATATATGACAGCATAAGCTATCCAACCTGCAGTTTCCCAGCGGCTGGGAAACTGCGCATGCATGTGTGCGGAATGGATCCTGCAATCGCATTACAGGCAGATGCAGTGCCGTAACTAGGTATTTTAGCGCTGTGTCCAAGAAACGGCATTGGCGCCCCCCTACGCAAGATAGGAGCAGTGCGCGTCGCAGGCGCGCAAAAAATATATAGGGATGTGGCTTCATGGGGAAGGGGCGTGGCCACAAAGTAATACCAATTCATACTACGTGCATAGTAGTCTCCATTATTCAAATTATGCTGCACAGTAGCGCCACTACACCAGGTAGAGCCCCTTTTTACACATTACGGCAGACAGCGTCCCCATTTTTACACATTACGGCAGACAGCGTGCCTTTTTGCACATTACGGCAGACAGCGTCCCCCTTTTTACACATTACGGCAGACAGCATGCCTTCTTACACATTACAGCAGTCAGCGTCCCCCTTTTTACACATTACGGCAGACAGCATGCCTTTTTACACATTACGGCAGACAGCATCCCCCTTTTTACACATTACGGCAGACAGCATCCCCTTTTTACACATTACGGCAGACAGCGTCCGCCTTTTTACACATTACAGCAAGCAGCGTCCCCTTTTTACACATAACGGCAGACGGTGTCCCCCTTTTTACACATTAAGGCAGACAGCGTCCCCATTTTTTCTACACATTATGGCAGACAGTGTCCCCTTTTTGTACACATTACGGCAGGCAGCGTCCCCTTTTTACACATTATGGCAGACAGCGTTCCCCTTTTTACACATTGCGGCAGACAGCGTCCCCTCTTTGTACACATTACGGCAGGCAGCGTTCCCTTTTTACACATTACGGCAGACAGCGTCCCCTTTTTACACATTATGGCAGACAGCGTCCCCTATTTACACATTACGGCAGACAGCGTCCCCCTTTTTACACATTACGGCAGACTGCGTGCCTTTTTACACATTATGGCAGACAGCGTCCCCCTTTTTACACATTACAGCAGACAGCGTGCCTTTTTACACATTACGGCAGACAGCGTGCCTTTTTGCACATTACGGCAGACAGCGTCCCCCTTTTTACACATTACGGCAGACAGCATGCCTTCTTACACATTACAGCAGACAGCGTCCCCCTTTTTACACATTACGGCAGACAGCATGCCTTTTTACACATTACGGCAGACAGCATCCCCCTTTTTACACTTTACGGCAGACAGCATCCCCTTTTTACACATTACGGCAGACAGCGTCCCCCTTTTTACACATTACAGCAAGCAGCGTCCCCTTTTTACACATAACGGCAGACGGTGTCCCCCTTTTTACACATTAAGGCAGACAGCGTCCCCATTTTTTCTACACATTATGGCAGACAGTGTCCCCTTTTTGTACACATTACGGCAGGCAGCGTCCCCTTTTTACACATTATGGCAGACAGCGTTCCCCTTTTTACACATTACGGCAGACAGCGTCCCCTCTTTGTACACATTACGGCAGGCAGCGTTCCCTTTTTACACATTACGGCAGACAGCGTCCCCTTTTTACACATTATGGCAGACAGCGTCCCCTATTTACACATTACGGCAGACAGCGTCCCCCTTTTTACACATTACGGCAGACTGCGTGCCTTTTTACACATTATGGCAGACAGCGTCCCCCTTTTTACACATTACAGCAGACAGCGTGCCTTTTTACACATTACGGCAGAGAGCGTCCCCTTTTTACACATTACGGCAGACAGCGTCCCCCTTTTTACACATCACGGCAGACAGCGTCCCCTTTTTACACATTACAGCAGACAGCGTCCCCCTTTTTACACATTACAGCAGGCAGCGTCCCCTTTTTACACATAACGGCAGACAGCGTCCCCCTTTTTACACATTACGGCAGACAGCGTCCCCTTTTTGTACACATTACGGCAGGCAGCGTCCCCATTTTACACATTACGGCAGACAGCGTCCCCCTTTTTACACATTACGGCAGACAGCGTCCCCCTTTTTACACATTACGGCAGACAGCGTCCCCTTTTTGTACACATTACGGCAGGCAGCGTCCCCATTTTACACATTACGGCAGACAGCGTCCCCCTTTTTACACATTACGGCAGACACAAGAGAGGGAGGGGGGGAGAGAGAGAGATACCATCTCTCCCCGCTGGCAGTCAGGCTCCTCGTGCAGGCAGATGATCAGATCCTGGGCAGCAGAGAAGGAGGAGGAGGGAGGGGGACTCTAGCCGCAGCAGAGCTATGTCATTGGTAGCGGCGCCACTGCAGCAGCCCCCTCTCCTTCCGTATTGGCTGGCCGGCGCTGAGAATACTGGGATGAGGGAACCGCATCCCAGCATTCACAGCAGCGCCGGGCAGCCAATACAGCAGGAGAGAGGACTGCTGGAGCGGCACCACTACCAATGACATAGCGCTGCTGCGGCTACAGTCCCCCTCCCTCCCCCTCCTTCTCTGCCCCCGGCGTGGCTGCTGCTCTCCCTCCAGCGCGGCGCACGGCACACAACAGACGGCTTGTAATGAGTCAATTTGACTCATTACAAGCCGCTGGCCGTGCACCCTTAGGGTAACTGCGCTGTGTGCCAGGCACACCTGGCACACAGGTAGTTACGGCGCTGGGCAGATGCATTCATGAGGAGAGGCGGCTGGCATCGCTGGAAATGGGGGGGGGGGTGTCACCCCCATTTTCCAGGAGTTGCGAGGCCAAGGACTGCGTACCAGATGCAGTTTCCTTGGCCTTGCAAGCCGCACTGCGACTGCTAGTCTGAGAAAGCTTAGGCTTACTTAGCCTGCAGTCACAGATGAACATTGTGAATTCATCCAGAACTGCGATCGCATCGCAGTTTACAGATCACAAATACAGGGAGGAGGTGGTATGCACTTCCTCCTGCATTTGCATTGCTAAGGATTACATTTGCAAAGCTGCTGTAAAAAGCTTTGCAAATGCAATCCTTACTGAATTAGGCCCATAGAGGGTCATTGCGACCTGTTCGCACGCAGCGGTTCTTCGCTGCGGTGCGAATGGGTTGGAAATGCACATGCGTGGTGGGTGCATTGCGCATGCGCGTCGTTGCCTGGCAATGACGCCACCAGCGACAAATGTGATCGCAGCGGCGATCGCAAGAAGATGGACTGGCGGGAGGTGTTCCGTGGCGGATACTAACAGTTTCCAGCCGTTTTCGGAGAGTGGTAAGAACGCAGGCGTGTCCAGGCGAAAGGAGGGTGGATGTCTGACTTCAGGACCGGGAACCTTCATCGCTGGATACGTCGCACTGGGTAAGTAGCTGCAGGGCTACTCTTATTTTGAGTGAAACTTTTTTAGCATAGCAGGGCAGAACAAGCGTTCGCAGCCCTGCTATGCTAAAATACACTCCCCCATAGGCGGCGTCTAGTTGATCGCACGAGCAGCAAAAAGTTGCTACGTGCGATCAACTCGGAATGACCCCCACAGTCTGTAGTTACTGTTTTATATGTATATGTAAAATACAGGTATGGTTCTACCTTTTGCTATTGTGTGATTCCTGTTTAATCTATGGGACTCAGTAAAGGAACCGGGGTACCGTGCCTGAGCTATAGATGAGAATAACACATACGTAGACCCGGTATCCTCTCAAGAGTTGAAGGATGTACTTCTGATAATGATGGGAGAAGTGGTTTTACAGATGAGAGAGGAGGACAGCAGCTATGGAACCAAAGAGTTGGCAATGGAAAATTCTGATGGGACTAACACATACGTAGACCCGGTATCCTCTCAGGAGTTGAAGGATGTACTTCTGATAATGATGGGAGAAGTGGTTTTACAGATGAGAGGGGGGGACAACAGCTATGGAACCAAAGAGTTGTCGATGGAAAATTCTGATGGGAAGCCCCTGGTGCTTAGAGAAGAGACAGGCAGTCTTGGAAAAAGAGAGATTGAAGGTTTCTGGTGCTGGAGATGTTGGCATTTGGGAGAATATGTAGAGAACAACAACTGACGATCTACAATCCCTCACAAGCACGGACCAGCTCGCTAGTGTAGAGGAGGGGAGGAAGAGTATTATCTACTCAATTGAATTAATAATAGAGTATTACCTCATAGTGGGCCGACTGGAAGGTAAACAGTTAGCAGGTGGCCACCATGTCTGAACAATGTTTCCAGCAACATTAAACTCTTCTGCAGAAGACTATCACTGGGAATTGGGTGACCAACACCGCAGCAAGTAATCTTCCCATTCCAGTTGTGAGAGTGGTCTGGGTGGAGGTAGAGCTAGGTGAACAATCCCTTAGGAAAAACTGTATCATCGTTGTTGGTGGCACAGGACTTCAACATGGCCCTCTCTTCATTGGTATGAACATACTCCACAGCTTGGACTGAATGGGGAAGGAAAAACTATAGTAGCTGTGCAAAGACATGCGGGAGGGATACTAAAAAGGGTGAGAGAGCAACTATGCTGAGAGAAACGAGACATACAGAAGATGTACTGAGAGGAGGGAACAGCCAAATAGGAGCTGTGAAAATGGGAAAGAAACATGTAGATGTCAGAGAAAGGGAGAGAGACAATAATGAACTGGGCCGAAGGGAAATGTGCTGAGGGGGGAAGCTGAGGAGACTGTGGGTCAAACAATTATGCTCCCCCTTGTATCTGGGAGGTGAGTACATTTAAGTGGAATGTAATGGTGTACTGGGCATTTACAGTGCATCTGGAAAGTATTCACAGCGCTTCACTTTTTCCACATTTTGTTATGTTACAGGCTTATTCCAAAATTCTACACACAATACCCCATAATGACAACGTGAAATTTTGTATTTATTTTTTTGCAAATTTATTAAAAATAAAAAACTAAGAAATCACATGTATCTAAGTATTCGCAGTCTTTGCCATGAAGCTCAAAATTGAACTCCGGTGCATCCTGTTTCTACTAATCATCCTTGAGATGTTCCTGCAGCTTAATTGGAGTCCACCTGTGGTAAATTCAGTTGATTGTACACGATTTGGAAAGGCACACACCTGTCTGTATAAGGTCCCACATTTGACAGTGCATGACTGAGCACAAACCAAGCATGAAGTCAAAGGAATTGTCTCGAGGCACAAATCTGGGAAAGGGTACAGAAAAATATCTGTTGCTTTGAAGGTCCCAATGAGCACAGTGGCCTCCATCATCCGTAAATAGAAGAAGTTTGTAACCACGAGGACTCTTCCCAGAGCTGGCTGTCCGTCTAAACTGAGCGATCGGGGGGGGGGGGGGGGGGCCTAGTCAGGTAGGTGACCAATAACCCGATGGTAACTCTGTCAGAGCTACAGCATTCCTCTGTGGAGAGAGGAGAACCTTCCAGTAGGACAACCATCTCTGCAGCAATACACCAATCAGGCCTGTATGGTACAGTGGCCAGACGGAAGCCACTCCTTAGTAAAAAACACATGGCAGCCCGCCTGGAGTTTGCCAAAATGCACCTGAAGGACACTCAGACCATGAGAAACAAAATTCTCTGGTCTGATGAGACAAAGAATGAACTCTTTGGCGTGAATGCCAGGCGTCATGTTTGGAGGAAACCAGGCACCACTCATCACAAGGCCAATACCATCCCTACAGTGAAGCATGGTGGTGGCAGTATCATGCTGTGGGGATGTTTTTCAGCAGCAGGAACTGAGAGACTAGTCAGGATAGAGGGAAAGATGAATGCAGCAATGAACAGAGACATCCTGGATGAAAACCTGCTCCAGAGCGCTCTTGACCTCAGACTGGGGCGACGGTTCATCTTTCAGCAGGACAACGACCCTAAGCACACAGCCAAGATATCAAAGGAGTATCTTGAGGACAACTTTGTGACTGTCCTTGAGTGGCCCAGCCAGAGCCCAGACTTCAATCCGATTGAACATCTCTGGAGGGATATGAAAATGGCTGTGCACCGATGTTTACCATCCAACCTGATGGAGCTTGAGAGGTGCTGCAAAGAGAAATTGGCGAAACTGCCCAAAGATCAGTGTGCCAAGCTTGGTATCTTTAATAACTGTCTCCTCTGAGGTGGTGGCCATTTTGGGAGAGACGTTTTCAATTGAAGTTTGCAGCGTCCTCTCCCCCCTCCTGTGTCAGAACTTAGGCATGAAAAGGGGACTGAGCTACTGGAATGGAGGGGGCAGGGCTACACAAGACCAGACTGGCTGCTACCACAGGTCACAGGAGAATGATCTGCCACAGCTCCTGCCAGCCTGTGATATGTAAGTTGAGGGAGAGTGAGTAAGGGAGAAAGTGTGTGTGTGTGTGTGTGTGTGTGTTTGTGTGTGTGTGTGTGTGGTCATTATGTGTAAGCGGCGCTGCTATTGGAGGCATGTATAAGCGCCACCGCTACTGGGGGCAGTTTTTGTGTAAGTGGCACCGCTATTGGGGGCATTAATATGGTGCAGGGGGCATTAGTATAGTGTTGCTTTATATGTGCACAGGATTTATTTACTTTTTAAATAAATATATATATATACCGTATATACTCGAGTATAAGTCGACCCGAATATAAGCCGAGGCACCTAATTTTACCACAAAAACCTGGGAAAAACTTATTGACTCGAGTATAAGCCTAGGGTGGGAAATGCAGCTCTAGCCGTACACAGCCCTCATAGTGCCAGATATGCCCTCATGCTGCCAGATATGCCCCCACACTGCCAGATATGCCCTCATGCTGCCAGATATGCCCCACAGTGCCAGATATGCCCTCATGCTGCCAGATATGCCCCACAGTGCCAGATATGCCCTCATGCTGCCAGATATGCCCCACAATGCCAGATGTGCCAGATATGCCCTACAGTGCCAGATATGCCCTCATGCTGCCAGATATGCCCTCATACTGCCAGATATGCCCCCACAATGCCAGATGTGCCAGATATGCCCTCATGCTGCCAGATATGTCCCACAATTCCAGAAGTGCCAGATATGCCCCACAGTGCCAGATATGCCCTCATGCTTCCAGATATGCCCCACAGTGCCAGATATGCCCTCATGCTGCCAGATATGCCCCACAATTCCAGAAGTGCCAAATATGCCCCACAGTGCCAGATATGCCCTCATGCTGCCAGATATGCCCCACAATGCCAGATGTGCCAGATATGCCCTACAGTGCCAGATATGCCCTCATGCTGCCAGATATGCCCCACAATGCCAGATATGCCCTCATACTGCCAGATATGCCCCCACAGTGCCAGATGTGCCAGATATGCCCTCATGCTGCCAGATATGCCCCCACAGTGCCAGATGTGCCAGATATGCCCTACAGTGCCAGATATGCCCTCATGCTGCCAGATATGCCCCACAATGCCAGATATGCCCTCATACTGCCAGATATGCCCCCACAGTGCCAGATGTGCCAGATATGCCCTCATGCTTCCAGATATGCCCCACAGTGCCAGATGTGCCAGATATGCCCTCATGCTGCCAGATGTGCCAGATATGCCATCATGCTGCCAGATATGCCCCACAATTCCAGAAGTGCCAGATATGCCCCACAGTGCCAGATATGCCCTCATGCTTCCAGATATGCCCCACAGTGCCAGATGTGCCAGATATTCCCTCATGCTGCCAGATATGCCCCACAGTGCCAGATATGACGTCATGCTGCCAGATATGCCCCACAGTGCCAGATGTGCCAGACATGCCCTCATGCTGCCAGATATGCCCCACAGTACCAGTTACTTACCTCCTGTCGCTCCCGTGCTGTCTTCTGAAGGAGGGACACGGAGGGCACAGCGCGCGGCTCTCCTGTGTCCCTCCTGCGTCTCCGGCGGCAGCGGTGTGTGTGTGTTAAAGGAAGTGCCGGTTCATGCACTTCCTTTAACACACACACGCCGCTGCGCCGGAGACGCAGGAGGGACACAGGAGAGCCGCGCGCTGTGCCCTCCGTGTCCCTCCTAAATTTTGACTCGAGTATAAGCCGAAGGGGCTTTTTCAGCACAAAAACAAGTGCTGAAAAAGTCGGCTTATACTCGAGAATATACGGTATATATATATATATATATATATATATATAATTAATTTATTTTTTTGTGTGGGGATGGGGGTCTAGGTCTAGGTCGACAGTAACTAGGTCGACCACTATTGATCGACAGTAACTAGGTCGACAGGGTCTCTAGGTCGACCTGTTCTAGGTCGAGAAGTCAAAAGGTCGACATGAGTTTTTCACAATTTCCAAGCGGACTACGAATGGGAATAGTAACCTGGCTAGCGTAGCGCAATCATGGCAAGCATGGCGAGCGTAGCAAGCCATGCGAGGGGACACGGTGCACTAGTTGGGGTTCCCGGTCACTGAACGGAGAAAACGACAAAAAAAATAAAATTAAAAACTAATTTCGACCTTTTGACCTGTCGACCTATACCATGTCGACCTAGAGACCCTGTTGACCTAGAGATCCTGTCGACTTAGTTACTGTCGACCAATATTGGTCGACCTAGTTACTGTCGACCTTGCATACCACACCCTTTGCAGAGAGTTGGGGTCTCTTGATGACAGCTGAAAGCTTACAGGTGTTTTCTTCAAAAAATGAACAAAATTCCCATGGTCTTATTTGCTACATACACACAGATTTGCAGTATATTATTTTTAGTGCTGATAAGAAAAGTTTTTTTCTATTTTGTATAGATATATGGCATTAATACTGCCACGCAGCTGGTACCATGGCCCTCATTCCAAGTTGTTCGCTCTGTAATTTTCTTCGCATCGCAGCGATTTTCCGCTAATTGCGCATGCGCAATGTTCGCACTGCGACTGCGCCAAGTAAATTTGCTAAGAAGTTTGGTATTTTACTCACGGCATTACGAGGTTTTTTCTTTGTTCTGGTGATCGGAGTGTGATTGACAGGAAGTGGGTGTTTCTGGGCGGAAACTGGCCGTTTTATGGGTGTGTGTGAAAAAACGCTGCCGTTTCTGGGAAAAACGCGGGAGTGGCTGGAGAAACGGGGGAGTGTCTGGGCGAACGCTGGGTGAGTTTGTGACGTCAAACCAGGAACGAAACTGACTGAACTGATCGCAGTGGCAGAGTAAGTATCGAGCTACTCAGAAACTGCTAAGAAATTTCTATTCGCAATTTTGAGAATCTTTCGTTCGCAGCTTTGATAAGCTAAGATTCACTCCCAGTAGGCGGCGGCTTAGCGTGTGCAATGCTGCTAAAAGCAGCTTGCGAGCGAACAACTCGGAATGAGGGCCCATTTACAATATGGGTAAAACCAAGCGTGGGCATATTTATTTTCTGTTTTGCTTTCAAAGTGTTGACAATGAGGTGTGTAAGATGTCGGCCCCTTGATTTGCAGTTTTTGTTACTGAAATATGCAGTGTTGAAACAGTACACTTAATTTATGTGTGGACCACAAACACACACAGAGCCGGCCTTAGGCATAGGCAAACTAGGCAATTGCCTAGGGCATTTGGTATGCTTAGGGGCACCAGCAGCTTCTGCTGATTAAAATGATATGCGGCATGCCTATATTCTGTGTGTGACTGCGGCTGTATCTGCATACGAAATGCTATGTTACAGTGTATTCCTGAAAATCACTGTACTATAGCATTTCATATGCAGATACAGCCGCAGTTGCACACAGAATATAGGCATGCTGCATATCATTTTAATCAGCAGAAGCTGCTTGTGCATCCTAGCCACATAGTAATGCAAATAATATGATGCATTTTCATAAACAAAAGGCGCCCGACGTTAGCAGAGCTGCCAGCTGACTCATGCCAGGCTTCTCTTGCAGAACCAGTGGCGGTGCTAGGGGGCACCAGCCAAAATCTTGCCTAGGGCATCATATTGGTTAGGGCCGGCTCTGAACACACATCACCACTGGCTGCCACTCTTATGGGTAAATTGACTAAATCTCCTAAAATGTGAAAGTGCTGATGTTGCCCATAGCAACCAATTAGATTCTGTCTATCATTTCTCTATTGCATCCTAGAAAGTAATAGGCAGAATCCGATTGGTTGCTATGGAAAACATTACCATTTTACAATTTTAGAAGCTTTAGGGGGATATTCAATAACCGCTGATAAAGCTTTGGGTGATATTTCCCTGTTTAATCAATGTTTTTCACCCGGATGAGACATCCTTTTCACCCAAAAACACGCAGGTTCAGCGAAACCTGTGTGTTTTCAGTAGAAACAGCCTCGTTTTCGGGTGAAAATGGGGCTGTGTTTCGGGGATTTTGCCGGAGGCAGGTGAAAAAAATCCCCCAAAAGCCGTGGCACACGCCGGCTTATCGGGGCTAATTTAATAGCCCCCCGACAATACTTTTACGCCCGAGCAGTGAGTGCGGTTAATTGAATACCCCCCATAGTAAATATACCCCATAGATGGAATGAAGAATGTAACTTAAAATTATACACATTTTGATAATTGTGTTATTCATAGTATCTGTGGTCTTTATTTCCTCATTTCTAGACAGATATAAATATAAATATATACAAGTTGAGTCTTTGATATCCAGAATGCCTGTGAGCGGTGGGATTCTAGATATGGCTTTTTTCCGTATTTTCCGGGAGAGAGCTGCCAGGACGGCTCAATGGAGGGGCTGGGCAGAAAAATGACGAGAGGAGTGGGCGGGGATGAGGCGGAACGGGGCGGGGAGGAGGCGGAACGGGGTGGGGTGGAGGAGGGACAGAGGCGGAACGAGGGTGGGGTTACACCATTGAGCCATGCCCCCCGCTCGGTAATGCCGCTATAACCGGCATTTTATAGCAGGGGGCGTGACTATGATGACGCGATTCAACAAGAATCGCGTCATCTACTGTCCGGACCGCCCACTTTACTCTCAAAGTGGGCGGCCGGGCAAGGGGGTAAGTTAAAAACTGGGAGACTTGTCTGTTCTTCCGTGGGGCCGGGAGGGTCACCCGATTTTCGGGAGCCTCCCGGCCATTCCGGGAGAGTAGGCAAGTATGACACATATACACCTTATACACATAGCATGAAGGCAATTTTATATAATATTTTACAATATTTTAAAGAATTCTGTGCATTAAACAAATTTGGAGAGCTCTGGACCAACAGAAGGCAAACACGTCATTATCTCAGTCGTGTAAAAAAAATAAATCTGTATTTTGGAATATTCTAATATGGAAGACTCAACCTGTGTGTGTGTATATATATATATATATATATATATATATATATATTTTTTTTTTTTTTTAAATGGTGTTATGGCCTAGGGATTATAGTGACAATCCTATGTGAAATGTTGGTAGTCTGTTTACTGATATATGTACTTTTTTATTATTTATTACCAGTTATTTCTATAGCGCACACATAGGGGGGAAATGTAAACCAGGTTCTGGTATTCAATTACAGGACGGAAAATTGGATGTGGTTATTTCTATAGAAATCACTGCGTCTCTTTTCTCGCACCTCCAGAACAAGTCTGATTTTTCCTAACATCATTATTTTTAGGAAAAATTACCGGGACTTGCTCTGGCACCCTTGCGGGACCCCCCTGAAGACTAATTAAGCATCTTGGGAGCCTCACAAAGCTTTATTGTTCAGTGCCATGGTAGTTTAGTATGTAACTTGCCACGCCTAGGATCACATTATACTTACTAATCGGGGCAATTCTTTGTCCTACACTGACCAGGCATTGTTACTGTGCATGCGTAGCAGCGTGTGTCGGGCTGGGAGAGAGACTACTGCTGTCAGGTAAGGGGGGGCTGCTCGTGGCGGCCCTTCTAATACCCGCTCCGCCAATGGGCGCACATTCACCAATGTAGCAGCACCAGACTTATAATATCGAGGGTGGCAAATAAACATAAATAAGGAGTTAAGATCAGGTAAATCAGTAGTATATTATATTGCTATATCTATGAACATCTGTACATCTGAATTCTGGGGTGCAACTGAAAATTATGACTGGCATGCTGAGATTTGTGGTTCCACAATAGTGAAATCACGTTGCCTAAGCCTGTTGCAGAAACCTGTAGACTAGAGTGAGGGGCTCCAGGTATTCTGTAGCCCATAAGCACTGCTGTTTCCTATGAGAAAAGGTTCCAGCCCTTGATACAAGATTGTCAGCAGCTTCCATACACTGCACAAGTCCCCAGACACTTCTTTTATGCTGTCACATATTCGGGGTAATTCAGAGTTGATCGCAGCAGCAAATTTGTTAGCAGTTGGGCAAAACCATGGGGGTAATTCCAAGTTAATCGTAGTAGGAATTTTGGGGGTAATTCCAAGTTGATCGCAGCAGGAATTTTGTTAGCAGTTGGGCAAAACCATGTGCACTGCAGGGGAGGCAAATTTAACGTGCAGAGAGAGTTAGATTTGGGTGGGGTGTGTTCAATCTGCAATCTAATTTGCAGTATAAAAATAAAGCAGCCAGTATTTACCCTGAACAGAAACAAAATAAACCAACCCAAATCTAACTCTCTCTGCAAATGTTATAGCTGACTCCCCTGCAGTGCACATGGTTTTGCCCAACTGCTAACAAAGTTCCTGCTGCGATCAACTCAGAATTACCCCCCATGTGTACTGCAGGGTAGGCAGATATAACATGTGCAGAGAGAGTTAGATCTGGGTGGGGTGTGTTCAAAATGAAATCTAAATTGCAGTGTAAAAATAAAGCAGCCAGTATTTACCCTGCACAGAAACAATATAACCCACCCAAATCTAACTCTACGAGAGCGTTTGTGGGTGTCAACTGACCGTTTTCTGGGAGTGGTTGGAAAAAGGCAGGCGCGTCGAAGTGTTTGCAGGGCGGGTGTTTGACGTCAATTCCGGGCAAGAACAGGCTGAAGTGATCGCAGCGGCTGAGTAGTTCTGAGCTACTCAGAAACTGCACAAAACTTTTTTGTACCGCTCGGCTGCACATGCGATCGCACACTTGCAAAGCAAACATACACTCCCCTATGGGCGGCGACTATCTGTTCGCAGCGCTGCAAAAAATAGCTAGCGAGTGATCAACTTGGAATGACCCCCCATGGTTTTGCCCAACTACTAACAAATTTGCTGCTGCGATCAACTCGGAATGACCCCGTGTTCATATGAAAGGGGAGAGTCCCAGCTTTTACACTTGGGCGATATGGCATACAATCCTTCGATTTAACCGCATGTGTGAGATACATCAAAGTATTGTATGCACATTTTAGGTACCATGCGACGCGATGCTCGGGCACGCCGGTCGAATGTCGCATCGCAAGATGTTAAATTCTGCACTGAATATTTTTCGCATCGCAGTGCGATTGCATGTTTTTAAAAATGCAATATATTGCACAGCGATGTGCGATGGGCACCTGCTGGCCGCTCCCACTCTGCGGTGACGTGCTCATCACGTGATTACCATGCGATCTCTCGCATTATCGCATGGTAAGCACTTTGGCAGTTCAGGTGCGATTTCATCACACCTGAACTGCCGTTGCGATGTCGCATCGCACAAGTGTATGGGGGGGCATAAGTTAGGCAGAACCTGAGATATCTGGCTAGGAAAAGCAATTAACAGGCTCGGAAGTGGACCACTACTTTGAAGACAGATATCTCTGGTTCCCCAGGGCTGATTTTCAAAAATCTGGTACCCCTAGAAAAAGGGAACCCTCAGCTATCAGCCTAGGGCCCTTATACTCCAGGGGCCTTTGGGCAACTGCTCACTGAGTCCATACGAAAAGACATCCCTGAGCCTGAGAACCATCAGAGATAACAGCAGCACTGCCCTAAGTTACACAAGGCAGCAGCAGATGCACAGCAGCAGTGACTCTGGCAGGAAGTTCCAAACTGCAACTCTAGGCTGGGGGGCGACGACACATGAAGCCTGACTTACCAGCCCATATATACCCCCAGTGAGTGATTTACAGTCTCAAGGAAGTACATCACATGATGCTTCTAATACATTCATCATAAGATCTGCTGGATTCCCTTAAGGCTATTGCTGACACCCCTCCCTGTCAGTGTAATGGTAGGTTCCACCTCAAGGCAGTACTGGGAGTTACTTCCAGGGTAACATTGAGAGAATGAATGAATTTTCTACAAGTGATCAGCAAGGTGAGTACGTCACATACATTCACTGATTGTATATATTATCCATTTATGCCTTTATATATTTTATTCTATCTATCTATACACACACACCTACTACATGCATGTGACATACACCTTATGTACACGTTACCATAAACAAACAAATCCCATATATACATACACATGAATATAAAGTTTCATACTTGCCTACCTGACCCTCTCCATGAGGAAGAAAATGCTCTGTTCCTGGACTTTCCTGGTAATGTATGATTGCCATCACCTGTGGTGAGCTAGGTAATTGATAAGAAAGGTGTTTCACCACAGGTGATGGCAATCATACATATATCACATCATAAACATACATAATATCACATGCATAGACCTTACATAAGTTACACATCATATGATACATATGATGTTTATATATCTATGGCACGCGTGTATAAGCACGCATAGCACCTCTATATGTGGGCGATTCTCCAGAAAGTGAACATAAAGTTCAACGCATCACACGCTTTTCATTTTTTTTTTTTTTCCTTTTAAACTAGTCTGTTAAGAAATTGTTCTTGTATGAAAACTTCATTGCGTATAGAAGCCATGCCTTACCCTGTAACTTGTGACCCACTAAAATCTTGGAATTTTGGAGACGTATTTTGTCTGAATTTGTGTAGCTGTCCTGTGCATCACGGAGAATCGCCCATGTACACATGCATACATACTGTATAACATATACATACATACATACATACTGTATAACATATACATACATACATACATACATACCAGGGCCGGTTCTATGATTTGTGGCGCCCCGGGCAAAATATGGGGGGCGTGGCTTCGATTGGGGGCATGGTCAGCACGCTGAAAGAAAAAATAAAAATAAATAAAAAGTATACTTACCATCCCCGTTCCTGATCCAGACCCCCTCCGCCGGCGGCGCCGCTCTTCTCCTCTCCTCCTCTCTTCTGTTCTCTTCGATCTATGGGAGAGACGTTATTACGTCTCTCCCATAGAACAGCATAGACACTAGAGGTCAATTATGACCCCTAGTGTCTGTGCCACTATGCTGTGCGGTGCGCGATGACGTCATCGCGCATCGCACAGCAAAGGTCCTCTAGACGAAGGGAAACTAGACCGTAGCGTCTAGTTCCCCTTAATGGAGAGGACCTTTGCTGTGCGGTGCGCGATGACGTCATCGCGCACCGCACAACTAAGGTCCTCTCCATGAAGGGAAACTAGACGCTACGCGTCTGGTTCCCTTCAAAGCGGGGGGGCACAGCAGGGCACTACGGGGGGCACAGTGGCGGATCTTGAAACAAACAGATTTAACTGTAAAAAAGCGCCTCAATATGATAAATAAACGTATATATCAGAAGCCCTCTGAATTACTGCGCAGCCTGCAACTATATGTGTAATAGTGGGGAGAAATAGACTGAAAAAGAGAACTGGCTGCGCTGAATTTCAGAAGGATTCAAATAACAAAGGAGAGAGCCAATATATCAATATAAAAAGACAGCAAGTTTATTTAAAACATAATGTGTTAATTAATAAAAATAATAATAATAAACAGACATGTTGCATTAATGATAACACAGTCCGGTGTCTCACAGTGTCAGCAGTATGTTGGACTTTTACAGAACTGCCTCTGTAGATGTGGTGTGTTAAAGTCCAAAATCCATGCCAGATATTAGGTGCCGTTCATAATGCTCAGTATTGATGCATGAAGAAATGTGATATTACTGATTCCAATATGGGATCACATAGGGGGGCCAGTGAGTCCGTAAATAATGAACAATTACCTCTCCAGTGGGTTGGTCCGTCTACCGGGCGTCCCCGGACAGGAATCCTGCGTTACCCACACACAACAGCAGTGTCACGGAGAGGAGAGCGAGCACCGCTCAGGAATCAGCTGGCTGTAGCGGTATGAGACGGCAGCGGCAGCGGCTATTTGGAGATCTCAAAGCCGCCCAGAATAAGATCGTCAGAGGTGCTGGGATGGTAGTACATATGAAACACCTGAACAGGTGTTCAAGAGGCGGGTCGACACATGAAAGGTCGACACATGAAAAAGTCGACATGAGTTTTTTTAACTTTTTTGGGTGTCGTTTTTTGCGTAAAGTGACTGGGAACCCCAATTAGTGCACCGCGTCCCCTCGCATGGCTCGCTTCGCCCGCCATGCTTCGGGCATGGTGCCTTCGCTCCGCTACCGCTTCGCTCGGCACAGATTACCGTTCCAATCGTAGTCCACGTGGATCATAAAGTATGGAAAAGTTCCCCAAAAGAAAAAAAAGGTAAAAAAAAACCATGTCGACCTTTTCATGTGTCGACCTTTCATGTGTCGACCATTTTCATGTGTTGACCATGTGTCCATGTCGACCACGTCAATGTCGACCAATAGTGGTCGACTTTATGACTGTCGACCATAACACGGATACCATTTCTCCAATAGGGACATCAGGTGCATGGTGGTGGGGAAGGTTCATGACAAAATTGATCCCAGAGAAAGCCCATGCTATGATGCTCCTTTCCACATATCCTAAATATAAATATTTTTTATCATACCCTCACATTTATAGAACACTGCAAAACAAATGGCTTTGGACACAAGTCCTCTTAATACCACACTCATGCCCTTAACTTGAGAGCTCGTTGTTATTCAGTTACAACACACTTTATTAAATAACACATTTCAATATGCTGTACTACTATACACAGGATTCAAACCCATAACCTATTGCATTCCAGTCAAACACAATATTCATTGAGCTATTCGATCCTGCATAACAATTATGAGATTTCTAACTATATGAAGCTACTTGTACGTTGTTGAAAAAACAAATCCACTAAAAAAACAACAGCATTGCAATTGAGGATATCTATGTAGGGTGCAGCCACACATCCAATCCCTTGCAGCCACACACTACAAAGATCTGTCCAGCCGCAATACTGATCATTTTTCCCACAAAGTACAAGGTAGGGTTCAGTACAAGGTAAGCTTCAAATAGTTAGAATTCTCTAGTTTCTATGTAAGGGCAGCTAGCTCACTGAATAGAGTGAAATGGATATACAGGCTATGGGTTCGATTCCCGGGTATGTCAGCATCTTGAAATGTAATAAAGGACAGTGTGACTGAATAACAAAGAGCTCTCAAGTTGAGTTCATGAATATTTATAGGTACTAGGGACGGAAGGGGTGGGGGAAGGTGACAGGGACGGTCAGGAGATGCTGGCCTTCAAAAAGGCGGGAAGCTGCAAGTGAAAGTAATGAAAACAGATAATTGACTAGTGCTGCTAACAGCTCCCCCTACCCTGCAGCGCTATGTGCGGAGCACCCTCCGCACACACCTAGTTACGGCCCTGTAGAATACCATTGACATTGTAACGCAGCAGGAGACGTCACGCTTCCTGCTTGCATTAGTAATTTGAGCTGGGTCCTAGGATGCAGCAATGGTCATCTGTGACACCATCAGCTGGATGCATGACCCATGGGGTTACGTAAGCTTCCACCGCAGGTACATCTATATCCTCCGACAGAGATCCTGTCCTTGTCCCTCCCCCACAATGGCGGCCACACACCTCCGTTTGGAGAAACAGATGCCGTTGCCACCTCCTTCCTGTCCCCAGATGGCAGCAAATTGTCATGGTACTCCTATTCCTGTGGGCAACTGCCTGAGATAGCTCACCCTGATATCTTACCATATCTGCAGTGCAGAGGAGAGTCAGCCTCTACCTATATACTGTCAGGATTAGGAGTGGACGGGATGTGGGGGTCGGTAGACCGCCGGTCACCTAACTATATCCCCTATATACAGACCTTTGTGTTCTGCCACCCTGCTGCTTATTTGGTTATTATGTTTATAAACTTTGTACATGTCCTGCAATCAGTGGCGGCACGGGGACGGTGACACCTGGTGCGGCCAGTCGCCATCCTGAGTATCTGAAGGTGGGTGGGACTGGCGGAAAGGGGGCACCGGATCCCTCGTTCTACATCACTTTAGGGGTGTGGATTAGCGGAAGCCCCTGTTCTAAGAGAAGGAGATGCCCCCAGAGACTCTTACTACACTGCCGACTGCTTCTCAGTGCCAGGAGCCAGACGCTGCAGTATAATTTCACACTGATTGTTAGTGACACCTTGGTGCGGCCCCCCCCTTGTGACGATGCCACTGTCGGCAATATTCTGTACTGTAAGCCATTATTTTATTGTTTGTTCACACGGTCTCTGTTTACATACTCTGTAAGTCGCTGCCAACCCCTTGCGACGCCATATAAAGGAAAATAATCTCTTACCTATTTAAGCCTATAGGGATATCTTCATATATGTGGAACTGATTTGTGTTTAAGACTCATGTGCAATTATACCGATCCATAAACACATTTCTCTGACGTCCTAGTGGATGCTGGGGACTCCGTAAGGACCATGGGGAATAGCGGCTCCGCAGGAGACTGGGCACAAAAGTAAAGCTTTAGAACTACCTGGTGTGCACTGGCTCCTCCCCCTATGACCCTCCTCCAAGCCTCAGTTAGATTTTTGTGTCCGAACGAGAAGGGTGCACACTAGGTGGCTCTCCTGAGCTGCTTAGTGAAAAGTTTAGTTTTAGGTTTTTTATGTTCAGTGAGACCTGCTGGCAACAGGCTCACTGCATCGAGGGACTAAGGGGAGAAGAAGCGAACTCACCTGCGTGCAGAGTGGATTGGGCTTCTTAGGCTACTGGACATTAGCTCCAGAGGGACCGATCACAGGCCCAGCCATGGATAGGTCCCAGAGCCGCGCCGCCGGCCCCCTTACAGAGCCAGAAGACAGAAGAGGTCCGGAAAATCGGCGGCAGAAGACGTCCTGTCTTCAACAAGGTAGCGCACAGCACTGCAGCTGTGCGCCATTGCTCTCAGCACACTTCACACTCCGGTCACTGAGGGTGCAGGGCGCTGGGGGGGGGCGCCCTGAGACGCAATAAAAACACCTTGGATGGCAAAAAATGCATCACATATAGCTCCTGGGCTATATGGATGAATTTAACCCCTGCCAGAATACACAGAAAAACGGGAGATAAGGCCGCCGAGAAGGGGGCGGAGCCTATCTCCTCAGCACACTGGCGCCATTTTCCCTCACAGCTCCGTTGGAGGGAAGCTCCCTGGCTCTCCCCTGCAGTCACTACACTACAGAAAGGGTTAAAAAAGAGAGGGGGGCACTAATTAGGCGCAGTATAAACAATACAGCAGCTATAAGGGGAAAAACACTTATATAAGGTTATCCCTGTATATATATAGCGCTCTGGTGTGTGCTGGCAAACTCTCCCTCTGTCTCCCCAAAGGGCTAGTGGGGTCCTGTCCTCTATCAGAGCATTCCCTGTGTGTGTGCTGTATGTCGGTACGTTTGTGTCGACATGTATGAGGAGAAAAATGATGTGGAGACGGAGCAGATTGCCTGTAATAGTGATGTCACCCCCTAGGGGGTCGACACCTGAGTGGATGAACTGTTGGAAGGAATTACGTGACAGTGTCAGCTCTGTATAAAAGACAGTGGTTGACATGAGACAGCCGGCTACTCAGCTTGTGCCTGTCCAGACGTCTCATAGGCCGTCAGGGGCTCTAAAGCGCCCGTTACCTCAGATGGCAGATATAGACGCCGACACGGATACTGACTCCAGTGTCGACGGTGAAGAGACAAATGTGACTTCCAGTAGGGCCACACGTTACATGATTGAGGCAATGAAAAATGTTTTACACATTTCTGATAATACGAGTACCACCAAAAAGGGGTATTATGTTCGGTGAGGAAAAACTACCTGTAGTTTTCCTGAATCTGAGAAATTAAATGAGGTGTGTGATGATGCGTGGGTTTCCCCCGATAACAACTGATAATTTCTAAAATGTTATTGGCATTATATCCTTTCCCGCCAGAGGTTAGGGTGCGTTGGGAAACACCCCCTAGGGTGGATAAAGCGCACACACGCTTGTAAGAACAAGGGCTCTACCCTCTCCTGAGATGGCCGCCCTTAAGGATCCTGCTGATAGAAAGCAGGAGGGTATCCTAAAATGTATTTACACACATACTGGTGTTATACTGCGACCAGCAATCGCCTCAGCCTGGATGTGCAGTGCTGGGTTGGCGTGGTCGGATTCCCTGACTGAAAATATTGATACCCTAGATAGGGACAGTATATTATTGACTATAGAGCATTTAAAAGATGCATTTCTATATATGCGTGATGCACAGCGGAATATTTGCTGACTGGCATCAAGTCTAAGTGCGTTGTCCATTTCTGCCAGTAGAGGGTTATGGACACGACAGTGGTCAGGTGATGCGGATTCCAAACGGCATTTGGAAGTATTGCCTTATTAAGGGGAGGAGTTATTTGGGGTCGGTCTTTCAGACCTGGTGGCCACGGCAACAGCTGGGAAATCCACAATTGTACCCCAGGTCGCCTCTCAACATAAGAAGACGCCGTATTATCAGGCGCAGTCCTTTCGTGGGCAAGCGGGCAAAAGGTTCCTCATTTCTGCCCTGTGACAGAGGGAGAGGAAAAAGGCTACAGAAATCAGCCAGTTCCCAGGAACAGAAGCCCTCTCCCGCCTCTGCCAAGCCCACAGTATGACGCTGGGGCTTTACAAGCAGAATCAGGCACGGTGGGGGCCCGTCTCAATGAATTTCAGCGCGCAGTGGGCTCACTCGCAATTAGACCCCTGGATCCTTCAGGTGATATCTCAGGGGTACAAATTGGAATTCGAGACGTCTCCCCCTCGCCGTTTCCTAAAGTCGGCTTTACCGATGTCTCCCTCTGACAGGGAGGCAGTTTTGGAAGCCATTCACAAGCTGTATTCCCAGCAGGTGATAATCAAGTACCCCTCCTGCAACAGGGAACGGGGTATTATTCCACACTGTTGTGGTACCGAAGCCGGACGGCTCGGTGAGACCGATTCTAAATCTAAAATCTTGAACACTTACATACGGAGGTTCAAATTCAAGATTGAGTCACTCAGAGCAGTGATTGTGAACCTGAAAGAAGGGGACTACATGATGTCTCGGGACATCAAGGATGCTTTCCTTCATGTCCCAATTTACCCTTCTCACCAAGGGTACCTCAGGTTTGTGGTACAGAACTGTCACTATCAGTTTCAGACGCTGCCGTATGGATGGTCCACGGCACCCCGGGTCTTTACCAAGGTAATGGCCGAAATGATGATACTCTTTCGAAGGAAGGGAATTTTAGTTATCCCTTACTTGGACGATTCCCTGATAAGGGTAAGATCCAGGGAACAGTTGGAGGTCGGTGTAGCACTATCTCAGGTAGTGTTGCGGCAGCACGATTGGATTCTCAATATTCCAAAATCGCAGCTGATTCCGACGACTCGTCTTCTGTTCCTAGGGATGATCCTGGACACAGTCCAGAAAAAGGTGTTTCTCCCGGAGGAGAAAGTCAGGGAGTTATCCGAGCTAGTCGGGAACCTCCTATAACCGAGCCAAGTCTCAGTACATCAATGAAAGGGTTCTGGGAAAAATGGTGGCTTCCTACGAAGCAATCCCATTCGGCAGATTCCACGCAAGAACTTTCCAGTGGAACCTGCTGGACAAATGGTCCGGGTCGCATCTTCAGATGCATCAGCGGATAACCCTGTCACCAAGCACAAGGGTGTCTCTCCTGTGGTGGTTGCAGAGTGCTCATCTTCTAGAGGGCCGCAGATTCGACATTCAGGACTGGGTCCTGGTGACCACGGATGCCAGCCTGCGAGGCTGGGGAGCAGTCACACAGGGAAGGAATTTCCAGAGCTTATGGTCAAGCCTGGAGACATCACTTCACATAAATATCCTGAAGCTAAGGGCCATTTACAATGCTCTAAGCTCAGCAAGACCTCTGCTTCAAGGTCACCCGGAGTTGATCCATTCGGACAACATCACGGCAGTCACCCACGTAAACAGACAGGGTGACACAAGAAGCAGGAGGGCAAGGCAGAAGCTGCAAGGATTCTTCGCTGGGCGGAAAATCATGGGATAGCACTGTCAGCAGTATTCATTCCGGGAGTGGACAACTGGGAAGCAGACTTCCTCAGCAGACACGACCCCCACCTGGGAGAGTGGGGACTTCACCCAGAAGTTTTCCACATGTTTATAAAACTCGACAAGTATTGCGCCAGGTCAAGGGACCCTCAGGCAATAGCTGTAGACGCTCTGGTAACACAGTGGGTGTACCAGTCAGTGTATGTGTTCCCTCCTCTGCCTCTCATACCCAAGGTACTGAGAATTATAAGATGGAGAGGAGTAAGCACTATATTCGTGGCTCCGGATTGGCCAAGAAGGACTTGGTAACCGGAACTTCAAGAGATGCTCACGGAGGATCCGTGGCCTCTACCTCTAAGAAGGGACCTGCTCCAGCAAGGACCCTGTCTGTTCCAAGACTTACCGCGACTGCGTTTGACGGCATGGCGGTTGAACGCCGGATCCTGAAGGAGAAAGGCATTCCGGATGAAGTCATTCCTATCCTGAGCAAAGCCAGGAAAGATATAACTGCAAAACATTATCACCGCATTTGGCGAAAATATGTTGCGTGGTGCGAGGCCAGTAAGGCCCCGACGGAGGAATTTTCAACTAGGTCGATTCCTACATTTCCTGCAAACAGGAGTGTCTATGGGCCTGAAATGGGGGTCCATTAAGGTTCAAATTTCGGCCCTGTCAATTTTCTTCCAAAAAAGAACTAGCTTCAGTCCCTGAAGTTCAGACGTTTGTGAAAGGGGTACTGTATATACAGCCTCCTTTTGTGCCTCCAGTGGCACCTTGGGATCTAAATGTAGTTTTTGGGTTCCAAAAGTCACATTGGTTTGAACCACTTAAATATGTGGAGTTAAAATATCTCACATGGAAAGTGGTCATGCTGTTGGCCCTGGCCTGGGCCAGGTGCGTGTCAGAATTGGCGGCTTTATCCTGTAAAAGCCCTCATCTGATTTTCCATTCGGACAGGGCGGAATTGAGGACTTGTCCTCAGTTTCTCCCTAAGGTGGTTTTCAGTGTTTCACCTGAATCAACCTATTGTGGTGCCTGCGGCTACTAGGGACTTGGAGGACTCCAAGTTGCTAGACGTTGTCAGGGCCCTGGAAATATAGGTTTCCAGGACGGCTGGAGTCAGGAAATCTGTCTCGTTGTTTATTCTGTATGCACCCAACAAGCTGGGTGCTCCTGCTTCTAAGCAGACTATTGCTCGTTGGATTTGTAGTACAATTCAGCTTGCACATTCTGTGGCAGGCCTGCCACAGCCAAAATCTGTAAAAGCCCATTCCACAAGGAAGGTGGGCTCATCTTGGGCGGCTGCCCGAGGGGTCTCGGCTTTACAACTTTGCCGAGCAGCTACTTGGTCAGGAGCAAATACGTTTGTAAAATTCTACAAATTTGATACCCTGGCTGAGGAGGACCTGGAGTTCTCTCAATTGGTGCTGCAGAGTCATCCGCACTCTCCCGCCCGTTTGGGAGCTTTGGTATAATCCCCATGGTCCTTACGGAGTCCCCAGCATCCACTAGGACGTCAGAGAAAATAAGAATTTACTTACCGATAATTCTATTTCTCGTAGTCCGTAGTGGATGCTGGGCGCCCATCCCAAGTGCGGATTGTCTGCAATACTGGTACATAGTTATTGTTACAAAAAAAAAAAAAATCGGGTTATTGCTGTAGTGAGCCATCTTTTCTAGAGGCTCCTCTGTTATCATGCTGTTAACTGGGTTTAGATCACAAGTTATATGGTGTGATTGGTGTGGCTGGTATGAGTCTTACCCGGGATTCAAAATCCTTCCTTATTGTGTACGCTCGTCCGGGCACAGTATCCTAACTGAGGCTTGGAGGAGGGTCATAGGGGGAGGAGCCAGTGCACACCAGGTAGTTCTAAAGCTTTACTTTTGTGCCCAGTCTCCTGCGGAGCCGCTATTCCCCATGGTCCTTACGGAGTCCCCAGCATCCACTACGGACTACGAGAAATAGAATTATCGGTAAGTAAATTCTTATTTTTGCTCTCTCCTATCTGCAGGCCGTAATAATGGCTTCTCCATTGATCCGTCTGAGTCACATTTCCCTGCAGGTTTCCAGTTCTCAGAAAATCATCACAGACCTGGTGACGAAGTACCAATTCCGGCCACTCGCTGCCCGGGGTTTAGATGGCAGAGCTCGCCGCCAGACGGTATTGGGAAATGGTAGAGTTGTGTTCATTGTGAATGAAAACAGTCCGGAAGTCCCCAGGAACTGCTCCCTGCTCTATGATTCCCCGCTTCCATCACCCTTTCCAGACACAGCCTGTAATGTCAGTTACGAGGTGGAGGATGTACCGGGCTTGTGCCGTTTTCTGACCAAGGAGGGCTGCCACCTGCTAGTGCCACCGACCGAGCTCCACGACTACGCTGGCTCTGTTTCGTACTGTGTAGTAAAGTCTGTACTCGGGAACGTGAACCACACTCTAATTGACCGCACTCGTTATGCAGCCCCTTTTCTCCCAGGCTTCCAGCTGCTAGAAAATGACCCGGTGGCTACAGGTGACTTATCGCATGTGGACCACATCACTTATTGCCTTCCACGTGGAACCATGCCACGTGTGATTGAGTGGTACAGACGTTGTTTTGGGTTCCAACACTTCCCTCTTAGTAAAGAAGAAGACCCTAAACATGGGTTAGAAATCAGTGGCTCTCAGATAGGCCTTCGCTTACTCTCTATGGAGTGCCCAGGGCAGACTGAAGTGGGCAAGATTGTGATGGTAGAATCTTTGCCGCAGCAGGGAATAAACCAGATAGACCAGTTTCTGCAGCATCACCAAGCTGGTGGAATTCAGCACATCGGTCTCTCTACACGCGACATCTTCAAAGCCGTGGGGTCATGGACGGAGCACGGGGTCCACTTCGCTGCACAGCCGCCATCATACTATACAGACCCCCATAAGCAGGCGGAGATCCTCCATGCTGGGTTAATACCCCAGCAACTGTGCCCGTTCGGGATCTTGCTGGACTCTTCTACTGAAAACCAAGAGTTGACAGCAACAAACAAAAAAGTTCTTCTGCAAGTTTTCACTGAACCCCTATTCTCTAAGGACTCGGTTTACCTGGAGCTGATTGAGCGCAGGGGGGCGCAGGGATTTGGGGAAGGGAATATTCGCGCTCTCTGGCGCTCCATGCAGGATATGATGGATGAGTTGAGCTGTAAAGAACAGGAGGAAGCCTTGACTCAGTGATACCTGCGTGTCCTAGAAGGCTTACGGAACTTGTGTGATTTTTAAAGAGAAAATATACACCGTTACTATGGAGATAATTATATCATTTTAACGTTGACCGCAAGTAAAGGTGCAGCGTTTACTCTTCAGATTTAGAATTGAATTAAATTATTGCATTTTCTTTGCTGTTAACGAGGTAGACAAATATATACTGCTCTATGGGGGTTATTCAGAGATGTATCCACATCATGCGTCCATCTACTCACATGCTGGCAGGCGGTCTGCCGCCATTTTTTTCCTCGGAGCGGCTGCATGTGATGTCACGCAGCCACCCCGAATACAGTCGGGACACGCCTGCGTTGTCCAGACCACACCCGCGAAATGCAACATTGACTCACCCCCGGCGGCCGCTCATGTCAATCACCTTGCGGCCGCATGGTGAGGGTCGCACATGCGCACTATGGCCAGTTGAGCGAGCGCAGACCCGATGGGCGTGGCATGCAGCGGCTGCGTCCATTTCTGAATAAGGCCCTATATCTGGGGATTTTCAGGAATTTTTTCATCATGCACTTTGGGGTTAGTGAATCTAGCGTTTTCCAAACTCTGCCATTACAGTCCAGGTTTTAAGGATATCCAGAAGGTTAAATCAAATTGACTGAGGTACTAATTAAGTAACCTTGGGCACAAGCATGGCTATCCTTAAAACCTGGACTGTAATGACAGAGTTTGTGAAACTATGAGTTAGTCCAGTGGTTCCCAAATTTAGAGCCTAATTCAGACCTGATCACAACAGCAAAATCTTTCTCTATTGGCAAAACCATGTGCACTGCAGGGGGGGCAGATGTAACATGTGCAGAGAGAGTTAGATTTGGGTGATGTGTATTCAAACTGAAATCTAAATTGCAGTGTAAAAATAAAGCAGCCAGTATTTACCCTGCACAGAAACAAAATAACCCACCCAAATCTAACTCTCTCTGCACATGTTACATCTGCCACACCTGCAGTGAAGCATGGTTTCGCCCACTGGAGAAAGATTTTGCTTTTGCGATCAGGTCTGAATTAAGCCCTTGGTCCTCAAGGCACCCCAACAGTCCAGGTTTTAGGGATATCCTTGTTTGCACACAGATGGTATAATCAAACTGTCTGAGGTACTAATTAAGTCACCTGTGCCTAAACATGGATATCCTTTAAAACAGGGATTGTTGGGGTGCCTTGAGTACAGCGTTTGGGAACGGGTTGGGTATGGGATGACGGCGGTCAGCATATCGACACTGAGATCCCGGCCGCCAGAATGCAGACGAGAGGGGCGAGCGCAACAAAGTCACAGGTTCTGTTCCTACTCTATGGGTGTCGTGGACATCCACGAGTGGGAATAGCCCCTGTAAGTCGGCATTTCTAGCAGCCAGGATTCCGGTGTCGGCCGGCAACATGACTACATCCCTTGGGAACCCCTGGGTTAGTCTATTTTGCTTGGTCAGTTCAGTTATTACCGCAGCTGTTACCACAGGTAGAAATGTGATAAGTTATTTATATAGCGCACACATGCTATGCAGCACTTTAGAGAATATTTCAGTCCCTGGCCAAAGATGCTTATACTCTATGGGCCTAATTCAGACCTGATCGCTCGCTAGGGGTTTTTTGCACTGCTGCAAACAGATAGTTGCCGCCCACACGGGGAGTGTATTTTTGCTGTGCAAGTGTGTGAACGCATGTGTAACAGAGCTGTACAAACAGATCTTGTGCAGTCTCTGCACAGCCCAGGACTTACTCAGCCGCTGCGATCACATCAGACTGTCCGTGGATTCTTCGCACAAACTCATCACCTGAGCGGCGATCCGCTTTGTACCTGGGCGACGCGCCTGTGCATTGCGGTGCATGAGCATGCGCAGTTCTGACCTGATCGCAGTGCTGCAAAAAACGCTAACGAGCGATCAGGTCTGAATTACCCCCTATATTCCCTATCACATGTAGGGATGGCCATTGACCATTGATGATTTTAAATCATCGCTAGTCTATGACCAATGTTGAATACTTTTACCATTGATGGCTCTTTTACAGATGGTTTTTACACCAGGGATGGGGAACCTTTGGCCCTCCAGCTGTTGTTGAACTACACATCCCAGCATGCCCTGCAACAGTTTTAGCATGACCAAATAGCAAAACTGTAGCAAGGCATGCTGGTATGTGTAGTTCAACAACAGCTGGAGGGCCGAAGGTTTCCCCATCCCTGTTTTACACCAATGGTACCATCGATGGATAACCCACCAATGGCCATCCCTAATCACATGTACGCACACACACACTAGGGCTCTTTTTTTTTTTATTGCGTCCGATGCCAAGTATCCTTCCAGTATGCTCTTCAGTGTGGTAGAAAACCAGTGCACCTTGAGGAAACTCAAGCAAATAATGGGAGAACATACAAACTCCTCACCAAACTGCGAGTGAACTCATGATCTCAGGGCTGTGAGGGGGGGTGCAGAAATCCTGACCTTTTCGGGGTACTTGAGGATTGAGGACTTGAGGTACCTCTGGATGGTTGTGTTGCTATTTTGTGGGTATTCTGTTCTCCAAAACAGCAAAAAGAAGACAGGTCATAGATAAAACCACTTGTATGTTGCTATAGTTTTGTCATAGCTAAGGGTGCGATAGAAAATAATGCCCAAGGGCACCTGCATACTCAGGGGCACCCATGTTTAAAAGAGGAGAGTCCCCTCTTTCACACAATGTGCCCCCTTAGTAGTATATAATGACAAGCTCTGCTACAGAAAGCATCAATAAACACAGGGTCCCCCTCATGTGATGCGTATGACATTATTCCTATACATTTTAGTTAATTCACTGAAGCCATAAAAAGTGTAGACTCTGGCTTTTGGCAGTCTTGGGAAGATAATTATTGCTGAGGAAAGAACCACAAAGTATTTCTTGGTGTTGGCTAGTGAATAAATAGGCACATGCTTTTAGTTTCCTTTAGTGCAATTTAAAAAATAAGCACTTTATTGCCCCTTTTCGGTAGATTGTCTTTGCCAGGTAAAGAAACTGGTGTGCTTTAATAAATACTGCCCCAGTGCAGAACGTAACTTCTGTTATGAAAGAGGATGAAAAACCAGAGTGAACTTTAAGTAAATACAGGGATACTAAATCTTTACCCAAGTGCAGGCATGTACATTGTATGTCTTGTGACCTGATATAATGTTCATTCTATCCGGTGCAGTTCCTCTTCCCTGCCTGGGGTGTCACTCTCTGCTCTGGTGCTTCTCAGGACTCTCTGGTCTGTATCACAGCATTGAGATACAGACCAGAGAGCGCTGGGAAGGACCAGGGCAAAGAGTGACACCCCAGGCAGGGAAGAGGAACTGCAGATGGCATTTTGTATAGTTTTTATTGAAAACAAGGGAAAAAGCATAACAGCATACAACATGAGCAATATTACATAGTAAACAAACAATGATTAGGTTGGTGAGGAATGAAACGTCACATATAATTAGAAGAAGAGAAAACTAGTCATGGGGTCCAGGTCCTCAAACAGTGTAATTGCTCAACACATCAAAATAACCCTAGAATTTTACAGGTTCAAGATTCAAATTAGCACCAGTCTTACAATGGAGTCTGAGCCTCACCTGTTCGTTGACATATAGGGGGTAATTCAGACTGCATCGGCAACGATCGCAGTCTGAATTACTTTGTGGAGTGCGCACCCTAGGAGCCCAGTGAGATGCTATCAGCATCTCTGGGCTGCGATCGCCTCTGCTTGATTGACAGGCAGAGGTGGTGCGGGCGTGCCAACGGCATTAGAACACCGTTGGCGGGGCACGGTCCGGACAACGGAGGCATGTCCGAACTGTTGGGGGTAGGGGGGAAGGTGCGGCGGCTGCGTGACGTCACATGCAGCTGCTGCGACCTGGGACGCGGCGGGTAGCTCCCTGCCAGAGCGCAGGAGCTGCACTGGCAGGGAGCTACTCGCTGGTTACAAAAGCTTTGCCGCGGTGCGATGCTTTTGCACCCGGGTGGGGGGGGCAGAGCCAGACATGTGCTGGGCGTTTCCCCGCATATCTGAGAAAATGATCGTAGATGTGCTAAATTTAGCACATCTACGATCAGATCTGAATTATCCCCCTAGTCCTTATAATCTGTGGAAGCCTTGTATTCAAGCCAAAAAGACCACGTAGCCACGAAATCAGATGATCTGCCTACTGCTGAAAGTAGTGTGTCTTCCATGTTCATATAGTAGTCTAGCCTAGAGAACCAAGCTTTACGTGTGGGTGGAACAGGAGATATCCAGAGTACAGGTATAGTTCCACGAGCTGCGGTACCTAAATGTCGTAGTAATGACGTCTTAAATTGTGATACAGGTATAGGCGAGTGATTTAAGAGCCATCAGGGGTACGGATAGACAGAATAGTTTGGGAAATCGTGAAGACATCGAGCCAGAACGTTTGTAAGAGAGGGCAGTCCCACCATATATGCATCATCGTTCCTTCCGCTTGAAGGCATCACCAACATTTAGCAGGGGAGGAGGGGTACATTGTGTGAAGAAGGGAAGGAT
Organism: Pseudophryne corroboree; assembly: GCF_028390025.1. NCBI lineage: Eukaryota > Metazoa > Chordata > Amphibia > Anura > Myobatrachidae > Pseudophryne > Pseudophryne corroboree. Next base: position 61,016,861 of record NC_086452.1, on the reverse strand, counting down.
ATCTATACCAGCGCATAACAATCTTGTATTGGGTCTCCCTAGCTTGGATACAAACAGAACTTGCATGTATTTTAAGAAAGATTGTTTCCCATTCTTTCCCAGTGAAAGTTACACCTAGATCTCTTTCCCACGCAGTATTGCTTGTTTACAGTAATACACATACAGATTTGGAAACACACACTTGCACCATACAAAATGACACAACTTCTGTTATCTGGATATTGAGAAGTAAACTGCGCTTTGTTCAGTCACTATAGAAAGACGTAACAAGCGGATCTTCCAAAGACAATTCTAGAAAATACTTGGTTAGAAAAATCAAAACTTTATTGGATAGAAAAATAAGTAACAAACATCTGACTTTCAAAATGTATAATGTCATGGAGGTAGGCCGGACCCAGGCGATGAATACATACCGGCTTACAGACAGATCAGTAGCACATAATTCAGTTTTCTCCCACATAAATTTTTTTTGAATAAACCCTGAACCCCATATGTATGTGTAGACATTACTGCGTTTTATAATCCCTATACAAATATTATTCTGTTACAGTGGGGCAGATGTATTAAGCCTGTAGAAGGCATAAGGAAGTGATAAACCAGTGATAAGTGCAAGGTGATAAATGCACCAGCCAATCAGCATCTAAATGTCAGTTAACATGTTGGAGCTGATTGGCTGGTGCATTTAACACCTTGCACTTATCACTGCTTTAGCACTTCCTTATGCCTTCTCCAGGTTAATAAATCTGCCCCAGTGCTTCATCTTTCTTGTGATAAGTTCTATAAAATGTAGGAGCCAGTGTTAGTACCACTGGTGAGGAATAGGCTTTAGGCGGTGACTGTAAGGGGGATATCCTATTAGCCCCGGTAAAACATTGGGTGCAAAATATTTTTCGCAATTTTTCCCAATGTTTCACCAATTATTACTTTTTACAGGCGATCCAGATTGATCGCCTGTAAAAAAAATGCCTTTTCTCCCAAAAACACACAGGTTCAGTGAAACCTGTGTGTTTTCAATAGAAACAGCCGCGTTTTCGCACGACAACGGGGCTGGTTTTGGGGATTTGGTTTCACATGCCCGAGGCAGGCAAAACAAAATCCCTGATGACGTTGGCAACCTGCAGCATCCCTTGCCCGCTGCAGCAGGCTGGGACTGCAGGCATGGCGCCGCGACCCAGAACCTGCCACTCAGCGCGGTGACCCCCGGCAGGGAAGCCGGGGCAGTGCCGTGACTGCATCCCCCCCCTCCCCTGGCAGCGGTCACATGATGGGGGAGCGTCCATGTGACCGGGGGAGCCAGAGGAGCAGCGCTGCACCGGGAGCTGTCAGTAGCCGACACCCGGTGCAGCATCAGATAACCCCCGATAAGCCACCGCTCGCTGGCTTATCGCGGGTAATAGGATAGCCCCCAGTGGGATAATTAGCACCGGTAAATTTCTGGGGCTAATTGGATATCCCCCTTTGCCTTACATTATTGAACAAAAGCATTTCACAAAGTAAAAACATTAGCTTTTAATACGACCAGTGAACATAAAATCTAACACCGTTTTTAAGTGGCGCATAAGAGTCAGTTTCCATAATCGGGGTAAGTGTCTCTGTCTCCCAGCGGATAAGTATACTGAAAGCCAGTGTGCATAATTACACAGATTCATGTACAGGGAACATCTAAATATCATTATTCAGTATAAAAATATATAAAATGTAAGATTGGTAGGTTTCTGGTCTACAATGAGAGCAATGAGATGCAACCGTTCTGATTTGTCAGTAGCCACTTATAAAGCTATTTATCAGCTTGATCAGATGGTGGCTAATACCAGCTATGACCTTTCCAAGCTGTTGCTGCAAAAAGCAGCTAGATAATAAAATATCACAGTTCTGTCCCGGCAGAATCCGGTATTTCCGGTTAGAGGTCACTTCTTGGGGGTGGGTTTGAAGAAACTTTGTATTGACCTCTGCTTCTCCTCCATCTTGACCTTCCTGGTTGATGGTTGAGTGCCCGCTACGTTCCTTTTCCTTTTTCTCGTCTGTAAAACATAAATGAAACGTCACGCAGAGGTCCCTACGTAAAACAAGAGGACACAGAATACTGCAGAGTGTGACAGTCGCTCACCGTATCTGTGCCGCTGCTCAGCAAGTTCTTACCCTCACACATCTTTATAATCTGCAGAGAGATCAGCAGGAGGCGTTAGAAGACTCTGGGCAGATGGTGACTGAATTTCATCAGCACTGTAGCAAGGGGGATATTATTTATAATTAGGGAGGCCAATCCCGGGCCGTTTTTTCAATCCCGGGATTCGGGATTGAAAAACGATCAATCCCGGGATTCCCGGGATTGCAGTAGAGATCAGTAAAGAAGGGTGTAGGGAGCAGCGCTGGAGGGTAGGTAGCGGCGGGGAAGGGAGGGAGGGTGTAGGTAGCAGTGCAGGAGGGTGTAGGTAGCTTGGCGGGAGGGTGTAGGTAGCGGTGCGGAGGGTGTAGGTAGCTGGGCGGGAGGGTGTAGGTAGCTGGGCGGGAGGGTGAACAGTAGGTAGCGGGGAGGGTTGGTAGCGGCGCGGGAGGGAGGCTGGGTGTAAGTAATAACACTTGCTATTAGGTGGGCGCCAGCCATGGACACACTGAACGCGGCGGCATTTCAAATGAAGCGCCGGCCGCCAGCCAACCAGAGCAGGCGGACCAGCAGCCAATCAGGGAAGCGGCCGCAGCAGTCGCTCCTGATTGGCTGCCGCGGCAGCTTCCCTGATTGGCTGCCGGTCCGCCAGCTCTGATTGGCTGGCGGCCGGCGCCACATTTGAAGTGTCGCTGCGTTCAGCGTTAGTCTATGGCTGCCGCCCGCCTAAGTGTAAGTAGTATTACTTACACACACTCCCTCCCGCACATGCGCAGTGCAATCACGTGAATCCCGGGATTGGATGCTCCAATCCCGGGATTCAAATCCCGGCATTTTTGGGCCCAAATCCCGGGATCCTGCCGATCCCGGGATTGGCCTCCCTATTTATAATGAACCAGACCCAAGATCAATCACTGTTCATGCACAAGATAGGCCACTGGCTTTGAACAGGGCCACTAATTATCCAGTTTGGCTACACAGAGTTGCAAGTGAGACAACCAGCACGAAGGCTAGAAGACAGTTCCATACGATTACCTTTTTCATGGCGGTGGAGACGGCAGAATCTAGAAACTGTTTCATGGTGACCCAGCGGTAATTGAGATACTCCGTATCCTCTTCCTTTATACGGACACTTTCTGGGTGGCTCAGGGACAGGAAATAGACCAGATATGTCTGGTTGATGTGGGAAAAGATATGGACGACCTGTCGGAGAATAGGCTTCATTAGAAATACATGGTATTAAGATGTAGTATAATAACTTGGAATATATTTGGGTCCATCAGAGGAGTTTGCAAGGAACAATCTGCCTGCCTATATGGTTGTTCAGGGATATCCAACTTTTTATAATTAGCAGGTTATCTGCCAATCTTGCCATAGTCCTGGACTATGATTGATACCACCCTAATGCGTCTCTGGTCTTCTACTCAAGATACAAAGGGGTGTGGGGGCATTAATATTATAATTATAGTAATGGGCTTAGTCCCCTTAACCTGCACTTCTTTATGCTGTGCCTATAGCCTCAATATCCACTTACTGTAAGCGTGAGCTATCCCATGATCAATAGGCTTGGTGGACATCTGATCATTATGTAGCACTTATTGCTGTGCAGCGCAGGAGTATATATATCTCCCTAAGGATGTCTCACCTCCCCTGCAAACTGCAGGTCTTTCACCGGGATCTCCCGACCGGTCACTTCATGGAGACGACTGCATAGAGTACACTCCCGTCCCTTCACAGTGTGGTCCTTCTCCAAGAGCCTGCTGGGAAACTCCCACATCCCAGCCAGAAGCCCTATATGAGAGGACAGTGTTAGGATGTATTGCAGGTCAGTAAGTGTCCTGACCAGGGTCATATACATACAAATCCACAGTGACATACCTGTCTGGGGTCTCTGTACTAATAAATACTCCATCTCCCCCAACTCTCCGCATCTTTCCCACACACAGGTCACGGTTTGCTCCACTCGCGATGCTTTCTTTGCAGACTTGCGAGGAAAGTTTGCCACACCCATGCTGCGGTCCCACGGGTTACTTGGTGGAATACATAGTGGACATGACATGACCGCTGCTGAGAAACACCGTGTTACAATATAATAGACTTGTAATGGCCACCCCTCTCCTCACTCTGTTACGCCTGCTCCGTCCCGCTCTCATACTTAGCGCGTTTCTGACAATGCATTCCTCCTGTGTTTCCTGCTAGGCTGTGGACTGTCCTACCTGTCTAGGAATAGGAGCCATTGGGGCACACACACATGTTGGCGACGGGACAGACCTTACACAATTATATAGATCTGCCATAGACCAAATGTGTTCAGAACACTAAGATTGTCTCTAAGTTACAGTTTTAACTATGACCACATATTCTTGTCCTAGAGGCTTACAGTTAAAGCACCCACCCCAAATAATTATCGTACTCCTATATTTCAGTGTGACTCGGTTCTCCAGGGTGAAATCATGATGAGCTACTATAGTGTACTCTTAACCAAAGAAAAGTCTATTACACTAAGCTCATAATTCAGAATAGTCAAAGCCAAGACAGAGACAATGGGCCTAATTCTGAGTTGATCGCAGCCACTAAGCTCATAATTCAGAATAGTCAAAGCCAAGACAGAGACAATGGGCCTAATTCTGAGTTGATCGCAGCCTCAAGATTGTTAGCAATTGGGAAAAACCATGTGCACTGCAGGGGGGGGGGGGGGGGGGGGGGGGCAGATGTAACATGTGCAGAGAGTTAGATTTGGGTGGGGTATATTCAAACTGAAATCTAAATTGGAGTGTAAAAATAAAGCAGCCAGTATTACCCTGCACAGAAACAAAATAACCCACCCAAATCTAAATCTCTCTGCAAATGTTATATCTGCCCCCCCTGCGGTGCACATGGTTTTACCCAATTGCTAACAAACTTGAGGCTGCGATCAACTCAGAATTACCCCCAATGAGGACAAATACTAACACAGTTCCCCTAACATTACCCTAGAACGACTTATTACCTAATTATTATTTTTACTAACATCCGTTATTTATATGGCGCCACAAGGGTTCTGCAGCACCTAACATAGGCCCTCATTCCGAGCTGATCGCTCGCTAGCTACTTTTAGCAGCCGTGCAAATGCATAGTCGCCGCCCACGGGGGAGTGTATTTTCGCTTTGCAGAAGTGCGAACGCCTGTGTAGCCGCGCGGCAACAAACATATTTTGTGCAGAACAAGACCAGCCCTGTAGTTACTTATTCTGTGCGATGATTGCTGCGACGAGTGACACGGTAATGACATCAGATACCCGCCCGGCCACGCCTGCGTTTTCCAAACACTCCCAGAAAACGGTCAGTTGCCACCCAGAATCTCCCATTTCCTGTCAATCTCCTTGCGTTCGGCTGTGTGATTGGAATCGTCGCTAGAACCAGTGCAAAACCATAAAGGACTTCGCACCCGTAAGACGCGCGTGCGCATTGCGGTGCATATGCATGCGCAGATTAGCCGTTTTTTTCACTGATCGCTACGCAGCGAACAACGGCAGCTAGCGATCAACTCGGAATGACCCCCCATAGGGGGTAATTCCGAGTTGATCGCAGCATCAAGTTTGTTAGCAGTTGGGCAAAACCATTTGCACTGCAGGTGTGGCAGATATAACATTTGCAGAGAGAGATAGATTTGGGTGGGGTGTGTTCAAACTGAAATCTAAATTGCAGTGTAAAAATAAAGCAGACAGTATTTACCCTGCACAGAAACAAAATAACCCACCCAAATCTAACTCTCTCTGCAAATGTTATATCTGCCCCCCTGCAGTGCACATGGTTTTACCCAACTGCTAAAAAATTTGATGCTGCGCTCAACTCGGAATTACCCCCATAGTACAGAGGCATAAACACTGCACACAAAACATTGTAACCTCTGCAGTCACTGTACCCAGAGGCAGCGCTGTCTGTTGAGCTACATTAAAGGGGAACTTATTCTTTGAAACTTCAAATTTGCTCTGTAGATACAACTAAATCTTATACAGAGACCTGGGCTTATCACATTGCTTCAAACAAGTAGGACAGAATGATGTAACTTATTAGAAAATATAATCTTTAATGTTTCGATGTATGTTGCTTTATTATAAATTATTCTTCTCTTTTGTTTTTGTATTTTGAGGACGATTTAAAGATAGGAACAAACCTGACACCTATTTATTGTACGGGTATATACAGTACATTAACCTGATGCTTCTTTCCCGTCGCACTCACCACATTCCTCGATGTCAGAGATGATCCCAGGCTGATTGTCAGCTCTTACGTTCACAAACTTACTAAGGGCGGATGCAGAATCCAGCTCCACCTACAACACACAGAAACGCCAATATGGTTACTGGGATGTTGTTAATATCCCGGCGGTCGGGATGCCAGCAATCAGGATACCGATGCCGGGATCCCGCCCGCCAAAATGCCGGCACCTGCGCTAGGGCTATTCCCACTCATGGATGTCCACAACACCAATACAGTGGGAATAGAACCTTTGGCGAGCGCAGCGTGGCAAGCCCGCAAGGAGATTTCTAGCGCTCCCCCTGCTGGCAGCATTTTGGCGGCTGGGATCCCGGCGTCGGTATTATGACGGCCGGGATACCATACCCAACGCGTCTAACGCCAGAACCAAGACCAGTATTACTAAGGCCCATAATACTACGTCATTCGTTAGTGGAAGCACATGGCTTGTGTGTACTTTTACGATTCATCAAACATGTTAAGGTCAAAGTTACATTATTATTATTATGGCAATTCTCACTAGGATAAATACATTACCTTCCTATAAGCATGGCATAGGTTCTGCAGCGGGCATTCGGAGCACATGGGTTTTTTGGGCATGCAGACCGTGGCCCCTAGTTCCATCATAGCCTGGTTGAAATCTCCTGGTCGATCTGGGTCAACAAGAGCGTTTGCCAAGTTCCTGCATAGGACGATAAATCTGATGAGAAACCAGCAAGCGTGTATGAAGGTCCCCAGTTTCTTAGAGCACAGATAGAACAGGAAGCTGGCCTGTGACTTCTATCAGCCACTAACGGTCTCCCCACCATAACATACCAAAGGGCATCAGTGACCGCTGGGGTGTTGGCGTCCGCTCCAATACATCGCAACCGACACAGAACCCTTATCACATTTCCGTCCACGACACCCGTCACCTGGGGAGAGAAACGAAGACCGCAAAGCTCAGAACACCCAGACACTGCAGATTTCTCTGGAGGTAGGTCGGAGTGGGGACAATCCTTAACCTAAGACATGATTCATCTTAGATTTACCTGCCCATAGGATATAGAAGCCACTGCCCCAGCCGTGTATCGCCCCACTCCTGGCAGGAGTTTCTGTAGGTCTTCTGCAGTGCGGGGCATCTGACCTCCCATCTGTTCCACCACCTGGAGACACGGGACGTGGCATTATACACAGGTTTGTGAGCACAGATTATATTGCTATATAATAAAGAGATCAGTATTTCTGTATTACAATGGCCATTGAACATGCTAAAATACTCGTAACAGAATACATATTTCATGGTAATTATTCATCCTAAAACACTGCAAGAAAATCTTCACATCTTACCTAGAACTTCTAAGATAAATATAAATTCTGGTAAGAAATCTGAATCAAAATTTTTACACAATAACGTAGAGAGAAATGAAGTAATAGCGGATTATGGAATATATAAAGGTGACACTTGCACATAGGACCGATTCATGTTTGCAACTAAAGCAAAAAAAAGCTCGTAACTATGGGGGTCATTCCAAGTTGATCGCTCGCTAGCTTTTTTTTGCAGCGCTGTGATCAGATAGTCGCCGCCTATAGGGGAGTGTATTTTCGCTTTGCAAGTGTGTGTTCGCTTGTGAAGCCAGCGGTACAAAAAAGTTTTGTGCAGTTTCTGAGTTGCCCAGAACTTACTCAGCCGCTGCGATCACTTCAGCCTGTCCGGGCCCGGAATTGACGTCAGACACCCGCCCAGCAAACGCTTGGATACGCCTGTGTTTTTCCAAACACTCTCTGAAAAAATAAGATTTTACTCACCGGTAAATCTATTTCTCGTAGTCCGTAGTGGATGCTGGGAACTCCGTAAGGACCATGGGGAATAGACGGGCTCCGCAGGAGACTGGGCACTCTAAAAGAAAGATTAGGTACTATCTGGTGTGCACTGGCTCCTCCCACTATGACCCTCCTCCAGACCTCAGTTAGGATACTGTGCCCGGAAGAGCTGACACAATAAGGAAGGATTTTGAATCCCGGGTAAGACTCATACCAGCCACACCAATCACACCGTATAACTCGTGATACTACACCCAGTTAACAGTATGAAATATAACTGAGCCTCTCAACAGATGGCTCAACAATAACCCTTAGTTAGGCAATAACTACATACAAGTATTGCAGACAATCCGCACTTGGGATGGGCGCCCAGCATCCACTACGGACTACGAGAAATAGATTTACCGGTGAGTAAAATCTTATTTTCTCTGACGTCCTAGTGGATGCTGGGAACTCTGTAAGGACCATGGAGATTATACCAAAGCTCCCAAACGGGCGGGAGAGTGCGGATGACTCTGCAGCACCGAATGAGAGAACTCAAGGTCCTCCTCAGCCAGGGTATCAATTTTGTAGAATTTAACAAACGTGTTTGCCCCTGACCAAGTTGCAGCTCGGCAAAATTGTAAAACCGAGACCCCTCGGGCAGCCGCCAAAGATGAGCCCACTTTCCTCGTGGAATGGGCTTTTACTGATTTAGGATGCGGCAATCCAGCCGCAGAATGCTCCAGCTGAATTGTGCTACAAATTCAGCGAGCAATAGTCTGCTTAGAAGCAGGAGCACCTATTTTGTTGGGTGCCTACAGGATAAAAAGCGAGTCAGTTTTCCTGACTCCAGCCGTCCTGGAAATATAAATTTTTAAGGCCCTGACTACGTTCAGTAACTTGGAATCTTCCAAGTCCCTAGTAGCCGCAGGCACTACAATAGGTTGGTTCAAGTGAAAAGCTGATACCACCTTAGGGAGAAACTGGGGACGAGTCCTCAATTCTGCTCTATCCATATGGAAAATCAGATAGGGGCTTTTACATGACAAAGCCGCCAATTCTGACACACGCCTGGTCGAAGCCAAGGCCAATAACATGACCACTTTCCACGTGAGATATTTCAAATCCACAGTTTTAAGTGGCTCAAACCAATGTGATTTTAAGAAACTCAACACCACGTTGAGATCCCAAGGTGCCACAGGAGGCACAAAAGGGGGCTGAATATGTAGCACTCCCTTTACAAATGTCTGAACTCCAGGCAGTGAAGCCAGTTCTTTCTGGAAGAAAATCGACAGAGCCGAAATCTGGACCTTAATGGAACCCAATTTTAGGCCCATAGTCACCCCTGACTGTAGGAAGTGCAGAAAACGACCCAGCTGAAATTCCTCTGTTGGGGCCTTCCTGGCCTCACACCACGCAACATATTTTCGCCAAATACGGTGATAATGGTTTGCGGTTACTTCTTTCCTGGCTTTTATCAGCGTAGGAATGACTTCTTCCGGAATGACCTTTTCCTTTAGGATCCGGAATTCAACCGCCATGCTGTCAAACGCAGCCACGGTAAGTCTTGGAACAGACAGGGCCCCTGCTGTAGCAGATCCCATCTGAGCGGTAGAGGCCATGGGTCCTCTGATATCATTTCTTGAAGTTCTGGGTACCAAGCTCTTCTTGGCCCATCCGGAACCACGAGTATCGTTCTTACTCCTCGTTTTCTTATTATTCTCAGTACCTTTGGTATGAGAGGCAGAGGAGGGAATACATAAACCGACTGGTACACCCACGGTGTCACTAGAGCGTCCACAGCTATTGCCTGAGGGTCCCTTGACCTGGCGCAATATCTAGTTTTTTGTTTAGGCGGGACGCCATCATGTCCACCTGTGGCCTTTCCCAACGGTTTACCAACAGTTGGAAGACTTCTGGATGAAGTCCCCACTCTCCCGGGTGTAGGTCGTGTCTGCTGAGGAAGTCTGCTTCCCAGTTGTCCACTCCCGGATTGAACACTGCTGACAGTGCTAAGACGTGATTTTCCGCCCATCGGAGAATCCTTGTGGCTTCTGCCATCACCATCTTGCTTCTTGTGCCGCCCTGTCGGTTTACATGGGCGACTGCCGTGATGTTGTCTGATTGGATCAGTACCGGCTGGTTTTGAAGCAGAGGCCTTGCCAGACTTAGGGCATTGTAAATGGCCCTCAGTTCCAGAATATTTATGTGTAGGGACGACTCCTGACTTGACCAAAGTCCTTGGAAATTTCTTCCCTGTGTGACTGCCCCCCAGCCTCGAAGGCTGGCATCCGTGGTTACCAGGACCCAGTCCTGTATGCCGAATCTGCGGCCCTCTTGAAGATGAGCACTCTGCAGCCACCACAGTAGAGATACCTTGGTCCTTGGAGACAGGGTTATCAGCCGATGCATCTGAAGATGCGATCCCGACCACTTGTCCAAGAGGTCCCACTGAAAGGTTCTTGCATGGAACCTGCCGCATGGAATTTTGCTTCGTAGAAGCTACCATTTTTCCCAGGACTCGTGTGCAGTGATGCACCGATACCTGTTTTGGTTTCAGGAGGTCTCTGAATAGAGATGACAGCTCCTTGGCTTTCTCCTGCGGGAGAAACACTTTTTTCTGTTCTGTGTCCAGAACCATCCCCAGGAACAGTAGGCGTGTGGTAGGAACCAGCTGTGACTTTGGAATGTATAGAATCCATCCGTGCTGTTGTAGCACTTCCCGAGATAGTGCTACTCCGACCAACAACTGCTCCTTGGACCTCGCCTTTATAAGGAGATCGTCCAAGTACGGGATAATTAAAACTCCCTTTTTTCGAAGGAGTATCATCATTTCTGCCATTACCTTGGTAAAGACCCTCGGTGCCATGGACAGTCCAAACGGCAGTGTTTGGAATTGGTAATGGCAATCCTGTACCACAAATCTGAGGTACTCCTGGTGAGGATGGTAAATGGGGACATGTAGGTAAGCATCCTTGATGTCCAGGGATACCATGTAATCCCCCTCCTCCAGGCTTGCAATAACCGCTCTGAGCGATTCCATCTTGAACTTGAATTTTTTATGTATGTGTTCAAGGATTTCAAATTTAAAATGGGTCTCACCGAACCGTCCGGTTTCGGTACCACAAACAGTGTGGAATAGTAACCCCGTCCTTGTTGAAGTAGGGGCACCTTGACTATCACCTGCTGGGAATACAGCTTGTGAATTGCCTCTAGCACAGCCTCCCTGCCTGAGGGAGTTGTCGGCAAGGCAGATTTGAGGAAACGGCGGGGGGGAGACGCCTCGAATTCCAGCTTGTACCCCTGAGATACTACTTGAAGGATCCAGGGATCCACCTGTGAGCGAGCCCACTGATCGCTGAAATTTTTGAGGCGGCCCCCCACCGTACCTGGCTACGCCTGTGGAGCCCCCGCGTCATGCGGTGGACTCAGAGGAAGCGGGGGAAGAATTTTGATTCTGGGAACTGGCTGACTGGTGCAGCTTTTTCCCTCTTCCCTCGTCTCTGTGCAGAAAGGAAGCGCCTTTGACCCGCTTGCTCTTCTGAAGCCGAAAGGACTGTACCTGATAATACAGTGCTTTCTTAGGCTGTGAGGAAACCGGAGGTAAAAAATTTTCTTCCCAGCTGTTGCTGTGGATACGAGGTCCCAGAGACCATCCCCAAACAATTCCTCACCCTTATAAGGCTCTATGTGCCTTTTAAAGTCAGCATCACCTGTCCAGTGTCGGGTCTCTAATACCCTCCTGACAGAATGGACATTGCATTAATTCTGGATGCCAGCCGGCAAAATATCCCTCTGTGCATCCCTCATATATAAGACGACGTCTTATGTTCGCAAAATAGTATCCCTGTTTGACAGGGTTACAGACCACGCTGCAGCAGCACTATCTGCAGGTCTCAGTCTAGTACCTGAGTGTGTAAATACAGACTTCAGGATAGCCTCCTGCTTTTTATCAGCAGGTACCTTCAAAGTGGCCGTATCCTAAGACGGCAGTGCCACCTTTTTTGACAAACGTGTAAGCGCCTTATCCACCCTAGGGGATATCTCCCAGCGTAACTTATCCTCTGGCGGGAAAGGGTACGCCATCAGTAACTTTTTAGAAATTACCAGTTTCTTATCGGGGGAACCCACGCTTTTTCACACTTCATTCACTCATTTGATGGGGGAACAAAACACTGCCTGCTTTTTCTCCCCAAACATAAAACCCTTTTTTAGTGGTACTTGGGTTAATGTCAGAAATGTGTAACACATTTTTTATTGCCGGGATCATGTAACGGATGTTCCTAGTGGATTGTGTATATGTCTCAACCTCGTCAACACTGGAGTCAGACTCCGTGTCGACATCTGTGTCTGCCATCTGAGGGAGCGGGCGTTTTTGAGCCCCTGATGGCCTTTGAGACGCCTGGGCAGGCGCGGGCTGAGAAGCCGGCTGTCCCATAGTTGTTACGTCATCCAGCCTTTTATGTAAGGAGTTGACACTGTCGGTTTATACCTTCCACCTATCCATCCACTCTGGTGTCGGCCCCACAGGGGGCGACATCACATTTCTCGGCATCTGCTCTGCCATCACATAACCTCATCAAACGTGTCGACACAGCCGTACCGACACACCGCACACACACACAGGGAATGCTCTGACTGAGGACAGGACCCCACATAGCCCTTTGGGGAGACAGAGAGAGAGTATGCCAGCACACACCAGAGCGCTATATAATTTTGGGATTAACACTATATTGAGTGAATTTTTCCCAATAGCTGCTTGTATATACAATATTGCGCCTAAATTTTGTGCCCCCCCTCTCTTTTTAACCCTTTGAGCCTGAAAACTACAGGGGAGAGCCTGGGGAGCTGTCTTCCAGCTGCACTGTGAAGAGAAAATGGCGCCAGTGTGTTGAGGGAGAAGCCCCGCCCCTTTTTCAACTGACTTTCTCCCGCTTTTTCTGGAATACTGGCAGGGGTAATTTTACATCTATATAGCCTCTAGGACTATATATGATGTAGATTTGCCAGCCAAGGTGTCATATATTGCCCTCAGGGCGCCCCCCCCAGCGCCCTGCACCCTCAGTGACCGGAGTGTGAAGTGTGCATGAGGAGCAATGGCGCACAGCTGCAGTGCTGTGCGCTACCTTGGTGAAGACCGAAGTCTTCTGCCGCCGATTTTCCGGACCAGTTCTTGCTTCTGGCTCTGTAAGGGGGATGGCGGCGCGGCTCCGGGAACGAACACCAAGGCCAGTTCCATGCGGTCGATCCCTCTGGAGCTAATGGTGTCCAGTAGCCTAAGAAGCCCAAGCTAGCTGCAAGCAGGTAGGTTCGCTTCTTCTCCCCTTAGTCCCTCGATGCAGTGAGCCTGTTGCCAGCAGGTCTCACTGTAAAATAAAAAACCTAAAATAAACTTTCTTTCTAGGAGCTCAGGAGAGCCCCTAGTGTGCATCCAGCTCGGCCGGGCACAGAAATCTAACTGAGGTCTGGAGGAGGGTCATAGTGGGAGGAGCCAGTGCACACCAGATAGTACCTAATCTTTCTTTTAGAGTGCCCAGTCTCCTGCGGAGCCCGTCTATTCCCCATGGTCCTTACGGAGTTCCCAGCATCCACTAGGACGTCAGAGAAAGGTCAGTTGCCACCCACAAACGCCCTCTTCCTGTCAATCTCCTTGCGATTGGCTGTGCGAATGGATTCTTCAGTAAATCCATCATCCAGCACCGGTCCGCTTTGTACCCGTACAACGCGCCTGCGCAGTGTGGAGCATGCGCAGTTTTGCCGAGTTTTGACCTGATCGCAGCAAAAAATAGCTAGCGTGCGATCAGGTCAGAATGACCCCCTTTGTGTCTGGAACAAACCATGTTGCCATGTAAGGGGAGCACATACATTTATATTGTTTCTGTGCAGGGTAAATACTGGTTGCTTTTGCATGTAGCCCACAAATGTTAGACAGCTTTATTTTTACACTGAGTTACAATTCCGTTTGAACACACCCCACTCAAATCTCTCTGCACATGTTACATCTGCCCCACCTGCATTGCAGCATGGTTTTGCCCAGTTGCTTGCTTTTTGCTTTACTTACAAACATGAACCAGGCCCATAGTACTACAGTTCTTCATGCAGAACAGATGTGTGTTGACAGTCATAGATAACTCAAATGCATATGCATACACAGTGTCAGACTGCAGCACAAAGGGCCCACCGGGGGAAGGCAATGGTAGGGGCCCATGTTTAGGGGTGTGGCCAGTCTACAGAGGGGGGGTGTGGCCAGCTGCTCCTTGATAAATATACATAGTAAGTACTGCTAGTGCATCAATACAAAGTACCACATTAATAATTGCAATGCTCTGTAGAAAATACACCATAGTCCTGTGCAGTATAAGGTAACAAACGTATAATGTACAATTCAAGTGCACAGTCTGGAACTTGATCACTAGAGGAGCAGGTGGGCCCCCATGCAATGGGGCCAATTGGGAGTTTCCCCTGTACCCCTGTGGGCCAGTCCAACCCCGTACATACATATATTTATGTGGATAATGCCTTTTTTTTTTTTCATCTTATACTTGATAATTATTAAGGCACTAATAACACTCATCATAACACTAGATGTATCTATCCTTCAAGAGAGATAAAGTGGAGAGGTTGCCCATAGCAACCCGCTTCTAACGGTCATTTTATAGACTGCTAGATGAATGATATCTAGAATGGCTTGGTTGCTATGGGCAACTTCACTTCATCTCCCTCAAAGGTTTCATACATTCTCCCCGCCCCCAGCACACACACACACACACACACACACACACACACACACACACACACACACACACACACACACACACACACACATATATATCTACGTACGTATGTGGTGGCTGTGCTTATTCTGTGACCTTTACTCACCTTCTGTGCCCCTTCATGCAGCCGCCTGCCCCGGGAGTAATACCCCAGACCTGACCACTTCTCATTGACCTCCTGGGGGCACAGGAAAATAACCCATCACTAAGCGCAGAAGAAGTTAATACAGGAAACAAAAAAACAAAACACCCAGGAAAAAATATGCAAAAATATCAAAAGGCAAAAACAGCAAAAGAGGATGACAATCCAAGGAACACTCAGAGGTCGTATTAACCCCTCAAAGGGACCTTGTTTGGTTGCCCCATTACCAACCTCCTGCCGACAGCGCCATCTTCCGTGTGATATTCAGGAGCATGGCACAGTGCTAATACCTGTGCCCACGCCAGCTTTCTGAAGATGTCACAAAGAAGATGGCGCTGCCGGCACATTTAATAGTGGGGGACCCACTACAAGCACTATCAGTGGGGTGTATTCTGGGTGCAGGATGTGCGGTGCTTGGGGGCCAGGGGCTTGTGTGCCCCACACGCCCTGCAGCCATTATTGAAGATACGCCAATAGTGTATTATAGTGATCAGGGCCCTTACTATAATACACTGCATCCCCCCTTCCACTACTAGTGCCTGGAAGAACCCTGATTATATCGGTGTGGAGTGTGATAAGACACATAACAGATGTACCTCAAGTGATGCCGCAGCGAGATCATGCACGGTTGGCCATTTCTATAGGAAGTAAGAACAGGGCGTAAGATTGCTGCAATAAATGTCTGGTTCCCATCACTTCTCCCTCTTTCCCACAGACATCACCTTCATCCACTTGTTGTAGTAGTCAATGACTGAGGCCACCTGAGTCTGCTGCAGCATGACCTCTGACACCCAGACTGTAAGAGGAGGACACTCGTTACATCTCTGATATCGTAACGCTTATGATGAGACTTCCTCACAGATACAGTGTTATACTGATCTTTACATCACACATATATTATAATGGCTATAATGACCCTTATATCACACATCTATTATAATGGCTATAATGACCCTTATACCACACATATTATAATGGCTATAATGACCCTTACATCACACATATATTATAATGGCTATAATGACCCTTATATCACACATTTATTATAATGGCTATAATGACCCTTATATCACACATATATTATAATGGCTATAATGACCTTTCTCTAACGTCCTAAGTGGATGCTGGGAACTCCGTAAGGACCATGGGGAATAGCGGCTCCGCAGGAGACTGGGCACAACTAAAGAAAGCTTTAGGACTACCTGGTGTGCACTGGCTCCTCCCTCTATGACCCTCCTCCAGACCTCTGTTAGAATTTTGTGCCCGGCCGAGCTGGATGCACACTAGGGGCTCTCCTGAGCTCTTAGAAAGAAAGTAATATTTAGGTTTTTTATTTTCAGTGAGATCTGCTGGCAACAGACTCACTGCTACGAGGGACCTAGGGGAGAGAAGGGAACCTACCTGCTTGCAGCTAGCTTGGGCTTCTAGGCTACTGGACACCATTAGCTCCAGAGGGATCGAACACAGGCCCAGCCTCGGTCGTCCGGTCCCGGAGCCGCGCCGCCGTCCCCCTAGCAGAGCCAGAAGCAAGAAGACGTTCCTGGAAATCGGCGGCAGAAGACTTCGGTCTTCATTAAGGTAGCGCACAGCACTGCAGCTGTGCGCCATTGCTCCCCAGGCACACCACATACTCCGGTCACTGATGGGTGCAGGGCGCTGGGGGGGGGGGGCGCCCTGGGCTGCAATATAAGTACCTTACTTGGCAAATTAACACATAATATAGCCTTTAAGACTATATATGTGTAAAATCCCCTGCCATAACTGTATAAATAAGCGGGAGAAGCCCACCGGAAAAGGGGCGGGGCTATCTCCTTCAGCACACTGGCGCCATTTTCCCTCACAGCTCCGCTGGAAGGATCGCTCCCCAGGCTCTCCCCTGCAGTTCCAGACTACATAGGGTAAAAAAGAGAGGGGGGGCACTAAATTTAGGCGCAATCTGTGATATATAGGCAGCTATAAGGGGTAAAATCACTGTGTAGTGGGTATCCCTGTTTTATATAGCGCTCCGGTGTGTGCTGGCATACTCTCTCTCTGTCTCCCCAAAGGGCTTTGTGGGGTCCTGTCCTCAGTCAGAGCATTCCCTGTGTGTGTGCGGTGTGTCGGTACGGCTGTGTCGACATGTCTGATGAGGAGGCTTATGTGGAGGCGGAGCAGGTGCCGATAAATGTGATGTCACCCCCTGCGGGGTCGACACCTGAGTGGATGGATATGTGGAAGGAATTACGCGACAGTGTCAACTCCTTACATAAAAGGTTTGACGACATATCAGATGTGGGACAGCCGGCTTCTCAGCCCGTGGCTGCCCAGACGTCTCAAAAACCATCAGGGGCTCTAAAACGCCCGCTACCTCAGATGGCAGACACAGATGTCGACACAGATACTGACTCCAGTGTCGACGACGATGAGACTAGTGTACATTCCAATAGAGCCACACGTTACATGATTACGGCAATGAAAAATGTGTTGCACATTTCTGATATTACCCCAGGTACCACAAAAAAGGGTATTATGTTTGGGGAGAAAAAACTACCAGTGGTTTTTCCCCCTTCTGATGAATTAAATGAAGTGTGTGAAGAAGCGTGGGCTTCCCCCGATAAGAAACTAGCAATTTCTAAAAAGTTACTAATGGCGTACCCTTTCCCGCCAGAGGATAGGTCACGTTGGGAGACATCCCCTAGGGTAGATAAAGCGCTCACACGCCTGTCAAAGAAGGTGGCACTACCGTCTCCGGACACGGCCGCCCTAAAGGAGCCTGCTGATAGGAAGCAGGAGGCTATCCTGAAGTCTGTTTATACACACTCAGGTATTATACTGAGACCAGCTATTGCTTCAGCATGGATGTGCAGTGCTGCAGCTACGTGGTCAGATTCCCTGTCAGAAAATATTGATACCTTAGACAGGGACACTATATTGCTAACCATAGAGCATATTAAAGACGCAGTCTTATACATGAGAGATGCACAGAGGGATATTTGCCGGCTGGCATCTAAAATAAGTGCAATGTCCATTTCTGCCAGGAGGGGTTTATGGACTCGGCAGTGGACAGGGGATGCAGATTCTAAAAGGCACATGGAAGTTTTGCCTTACAAGGGTGAGGAGTTGTTTGGGGATGGTCTCTCGGACCTCGTTTCCACAGCGACAGCTGGGAAGTCAGAATTTTTACCCCATGTTCCCTCACAGCAAAAGAAAAAGGGATTTTTGTTTACTTACCGTAAAATCTCTTTCTCTGATTCCATCTGGGGGACGCTGCGCACTTACTAATGGGTTAGAGTGTGTGGGATGGGTGTGTGGGATGGGAGTTTGGCACAGAACCTATAGAAAACTAACTCCTCCCCCCTCTAACCCCTCCCATCTCCAGCCTACCAGCAGATTACCTCAGTTAACGTTAAGCAAAGCCGGAGGAGATAGAACAGAATGTATCCAATAAACCAGACAAAAAAATACGGGAGGGATCGCAGCGTCCCCCAGATGGAATCAGAGAAAGAGATTTTACGGTAAGTAAACAAAAATCCCTTTTTCTCTTTCATCCATCTGGGGGACGCTGCGCACTTACTAATGGGATTTTCCCAAGCAAGCTGATTAGAGGAGGGAGACACAGACTGCATAGCAGTCTGCAAAATCTGACGCCCAACAGAGGCAGTCTCCAAACCAAAGGTAAATGGTAGAACTTCGTGAAGGTATGCACGGACGACTAGGTCGCCGCTCTACACAGCTGTTCGAGAGATACACCACCGCGAACAGCCCAAGAGGCTCCAATAGCTCTAGTCGAGTGAGCCCTTAAGAAAACCGGAAAAGGCAACGCCTAAGAAACATACGCCTGCCGAATAGCAGAAGTAAACCAGCGCGCCACCGTGTTCTTAGAGGCTGGCCAGCCACTCTTGGGTACAACAGACAAAACCCAACAAGGTAATACGAAAGGCATGAACGACAACCAATAAGGCCGTGTCGACCTGCCCCGGACGAGACCGGGACGACACAGGAAGCACAAAAGGCTGAAGAGGAAAAAACAAATATAACTTGTGGTTTGTAGTTAAAACCACCATGACTGCATAAACAAAAGGCAAGAGGTGTAATAGACTAAGGACTCCAGCTGAGTGACTGTTACAAATGTACAAAACGACGACGTGTTCTGGACACTGCAATTGGTTAGTGAGCCGGAAACGTAGCAGGGCTTGATGACACTGTTCTCCACAATCACGCCAGCACAGTCAGACGAATCAAAATCCCGGTGATGTTGCAAAGGTTGAATATGGAGAGCCGGCCGAAAAGGCACCCTGTAAGGAGCCCTGGCCTGAAGCATTGCAGAGTAGAGTCAACAGTCAAATCTAGAGCAGATTAGGAAGACCGAAAGAGTCACCGGTCAAATGTGGTGAAGTACTCACTAGATTTTGCCAGAGGCAGAATAAATATGCCAGATGAAAAATTATAAGGAACTGACACGACTTCCACGATTGCCACAAGCGGATCCCCAGAGTGATCACATTACCAAGGAAGCCCTGAGGTCTATGAAGGCTAGTCACAGAGATACACCAAAATCCAGGAATACTCGTTGATCTTACATACTTCAAGGTAAGACTAGCCTGACGACCCAGGAAGGCCACTTCCCAGATGCCTATTTTGTAACTGGAGATGACCGATATTGTCGGAACCCAAATTTTCGCCCTCTGCATATGTTAGATACTGTTCCGATGGCTCTCCAGCTTTGCATGCAACAGCACAAGTTGATATAGTCTACAGTGGAAAAAACCTTGTAGATTACATTGAGCTGGAGTCAAGGTGTTGTGGATCGCCTATAGACCGGAAGTGACATCACTACCTTGGACTTTAGTGTCATTGAAAACGCCAGAGTTGAAACCAAAGACCGTAACGTCTGAGCCTTTTGACTGTGGTTATGACCCTCTATGTCGATACAGAATGAAGTCCTATAGATCAGATTTTGATCGTGTAGTCCACGAAAACATAGACCAATTAAAATATTTTTGTACTTGAAATGAGAGACCGAACTGTGGTTTACGTAAACTCAATCCTGGGAGTAATAACATTGTGTAAAGTCACCACTGTCCTGCAGAGAAATGGTATGCCGCGGAGTACTGACCCCTGTGGAAACTGCAGAAGAGTCTATTCTGGTCAGGAAATCCTTGACTCCGCCAAAGTTCGAGATACCTGGGATCGAAAAGAAGACCCCTGAATATCATCCTCTGCGAAGGAAGAAATGTATGACTAAGCGTGCATGAGACAGATCTCTTTTTGCAACAACTGACCCAAGAAGTCAGCGATGGGAAAATAGCATAAAAAAAAAAAAATCCCCAAGACCCTGATGATGGGAAAAGGATTGTACTGAATACTCCTGTGGTGCATAACGAACACACTGCAATGATTAGAGCCTGTCTCTTGGATGAAACTTAAACAAGAGGGGCACTAAAGAATCCTGCTTGGTACGTGTTCTCCAAGATTCAGAATATATGTCCGTGATACAAATTCAGGACATCCAACGTACCAGTGGACTCTGAAAAAGTTGCCCCCCCCCCACACTGGGAACCAGACTGCCCGACTCCGTGATCCCTGTAGAGGACACATCAGAAGTCCGTGTTCTAGGCGGACAAATGCCTCCCAAAAGAATACATATTCCCCTGACATATATGTTAAAACACACATTTCTCAGCTATTATACTGAGGATGAGAACCCACGACCTGTTATACTGTAGGCATACACCTTACCAATAGAGATATTTGCTCTTGCCTGCAAAGTACGCTTTAATCTGGAAGCAGAATTTCACGATTTGCAACCAAAATGAATATAAGGGTGTCATAGCCAGGGAAAAGATGTAACAGAGTAGACAGGGAATAGAGCTTCAGAGACCAAATATGTCAAAGGATAATTTGAAAAGGATCAGCTGACACAAGAATGGACAACTTGCATTATGCAATCTGCCACCGGTTTAAAGATTCATGCATTAGCCAGGAGAGGGCGTAGGAATATTCCTGTCAGAATGAATTCACATACAGTACGTTAGTAAAGACAGTCGTCCTAGGCTTTCCCCTGATGGATGCGTGCACTAATTATTAGTGGAACCTTCATCAGGTTAGTGTCTTCATCAACAAAAGGATAAAGAAATATTGTCTCTAATAATGAGACACCAAAATCGAACCGACAACAGTGTGTACTGGAGACAGACACATTTCCCTGGAAATATAAACCTTTGCATCAGGTGTGGAGTCAGACTTCCATCAACATTCTCGTGGAGGAAGAGGTGGAAACTAAAATTCAGTAGATTATTTCATATTCCTATCCTGAAGGATCCTCCCTGACAGGATTTCTCTCACCATTTTCGTTAGACGAAGCCTCAACACGTGGGCAGAATCAGGAACGAAAAATAGGGAGGCGCAGGACTCCGCCAGTTGGCGGTATACCCTGAGGACGCAATGATCCTACCGAAGAAAGTCATGTTAGACAGACACCAGGCAGTGTAAAACTAAACCTTCCTCAGAAGCGACCCTAACTATTGAGCTTATAACCACTTGGACATAAGGATTTGCCTCTGAAGTAACTAAGTTATATTGTCTGTCAGGCACCAGGCTCACTGCACAGTATGAGCTGATTAAGGAGCGGTGAACTGTGTTCAGCCATTTGGCAAATCATAAGTACCTAGGGTACAAGAAACAGAACTAGTCTGTCTTGTGTGACATAGTTCCACATTTTATGTTACATATCATTAACATTTTTAACCAAGACTAGTGATTAAGTAGTAAACAGAGTACCAAACCCATTACACTGTTATAGTTGAAGGTAAGGTAGACTCTGACAACATCGGTATTTGTGGCTTAGTCCTGGAACCCCAATAAAAACCCTGCAAGCACAGGGATATACATATATACATACATGCATACATCCTCACACAGTTCGTGCATATATCGAACTGGAAGGAGGCAGGTTCAGGGACAAAACATAAGGAACATTTTCTTTCCCCTTTTTTTTTTTTTTTTTTTTTTAAGTAGTGAATAAGTGGAATAGTCTCCCAACAGAGGTGGTAGAGGTTAAGACTGTAGAGCAAATTTAAACCTGCTTGGAATATGCATAGATTTTTATGTAAACAAACTCCTGGCCTCAGTGCCATGAGGGAGCAATGCCAACCACTACACCATCTGTATTACTCTGGATTGGGGCGTCTCTGGCCCACGGAGACATAGAATGATTCCTGTAACCTCCCGGCTGCTCCTCAACTTTTGTCCCGGAGCATTGTGTACCTGGGTCCATGCTACCATTTAGGAAGACTGGAGTCACACTGGGAGCATGTAATTAATGTATACGGGAATCAAATTATACAGTATTAGGCCACAAGGCTATTGGAGCTTCTGTGTAGTAAACTAATGAACCTGCTGTTCCTTTAAGAGATTTACTGACCATGGAATAGTCACAACCCAAGCACAATATGCCTTACTACTGCTCCTCTTGACTCTGTGTGCTGTGGTCCAGAGCTCTATAGATTGAGGTATAGCCCTTTTATAAACATAATGTCTATATTAGTTAACATATAATCCCCACCTGTGTAATAAACAGGGTGAGATAAATAAAAACCTTATAACCGTGAAACTACTAATACATAGTAGACAAGAAACAAAACTTTATTTCTGATTTTACTCAAGACACTTCTCTGTTCTGATCCCCGCCTGTATAATAACAGGGTGAGTTAAGATTTTGTCACAGATTCTCCTCAGGGCGTTGTGCAGTGTTCCCTGATGAGACAGCACTGATAGGGAATGCACTAAAATGTCACCCGCTGCTCGAGTCCACCCCCACAGACAGTGATGGGCGGAATAGTAAAGACTGCCACGCGGGAAGCTGGCATCCATAGATCAAAGTCGCTCCCACAGAATGAGGTGGACGGGCATCAATAACTGGCTGAGCGGGAGAATAAGGCGGGAAGTGCTTACTTCCCCCTCTGGCTCCCGCCGCGGCCAGCCTGTACAGTTCCTTTCTGCAACATGACCCCGGCGCCTGTACCAGAGACGCGGCTTCCCCAGCGGCGGAAGCGGGAAGGGCTCACATCCCCCTTAGAACCGCTCCGTCTAAATAAGAGCACGCTGCCTTCCTGGCAGCAGGGACACTTTCAAACAGCGTGCACAGTTAAGCAACCCTGTCAGGCCTCCTTACAGCGCCGTAACAGACACCCGCCCGCGGGGGGAGGGGGGGTGTAGAGGGGACAGACACAGCAATCATATAAGTACTGTCAGCGGAGATAACAGCCCAACACTGCCCAGGCAGGTTGTGGCTGTCCTACCTGAGAAGTGCCTCCTCGGAGCTCTGCCCGGCAAGAAGAAAGCCCCAGTGACTTCAGTATGGTGGCTTCCCAGAGGCTATGTAGAGTGGGAAAAAAATCCTAGCTAACCCCACTCAAACTATACTTGTCACCTGTACACAGGGACTAAGTATGGAACAAAACTGAAAAGAAATCAAAAGAAACCTAGCTAAAAACTATAGGCAAAAAAACTGTGCCTGTACTCCTCAGGCACAAAACTAAAACTGAGGTAATCTGCTGGTAGGCTGGAGATGGGAGGGGTTAGAGGGGGGAGGAGTTAGTTTTCTATAGGTTCTGTGCCAAACTCCCATCCCACACACCCATCCCACACACTCTAACCCATTAGTAAGTGCGCAGCGTCCCCCAGATGGATGAAAGAGAAAGCACCGTATTATCAGGTACAGTCCTTTCGGCCCCAGAAAGGCAAGCGGGTTAGAGGCGCGTCATTTCTGCAGAGGGAAAAAGCTGCAACATACAGCCAGTTCCCAGGAACAAAAGTCCTCCCCCGCTTCCTCTAAGTCCACCGCATGACGCTGGGGCTCCACAGGCGGAGCCAGGTACGGTGGGGGCCCGTCTCAAGAACTTCAGCAACCAGTGGGCTCGCTCACGGGTGGATCCCTGGATTCTACAGGTAGTATCTCAGGGGTACAAGCTGGAATTCGAGACGTCTCCCCCTCGCCGTTTCCTCAAATCTGCCTTGCCAACAGCTCCTCCGGACAGGGAGGCAGTGCTGGAGGCAATTCACAAGCTGTATTCGCAGCAGGTGATAGTCAAGGTACCCCTCCTTCAACAAGGAAGGGGTTACTATTCCACAATGTTTGTGGTACCGAAACCGGACGGTTCGGTGAGACCCATTTTAAATTTGAAATCCTTGAACACCTATATAAAAAGGTTCAAGTTCAAGATGGAATCGCTCAGGGCGGTTATTTCAAGCCTGGAGGAAGGGGATTACATGGTATCACTGGACATCAAGGATGTTTACCTACATGTCCCCATTTACCTTCCTCACCAGGAGTACCTCAGATTTGTGGTACAGGACTGTCATTACCAATTCCAGGCGTTGCCGTTTGGTCTGTCTACGGCACCGAGGGTATTTACCAAGGTAATGGCCGAAATGATGATACTCCTTCGAAAAAAGGGAGTTTTAATTATCCCATACTTGGACGATCTCCTTATAAAGGCGAGGTCCAGGGAGCAGTTGTTGGTCGGGGTAGCACTATCTCGGGAGGTGCTACAACAGCACGGTTGGATTCTGAATATTCCAAAGTCACAGCTGGTTCCTACGACACGTCTGTTTCTGGGGATGGTTCTGGACACAGACCAGAAAAGGGTGTTCCTCCCGGAGGAGAAAGCCAAGGAGTTGTCGTCTCTAGTCAGAGATCTCCTGAAACCAAAACAGGTCTCGGTGCATCACTGCACGCGAGTCCTGGGAAAAATGGTAGCTTCCTACGAAGCAATTCCATTCGGCAGGTTCCATGCAAGAATTTTTCAGTGGGATCTGTTGGACAAGTGGTCCGGATCCCATCTTCAGATGCATCGGCTGATAACCCTGTCTCCAAGGACCAGGGTGTCTCTGCTGTGGTGGCTGCAGAGTGCTCATCTTCTAGAGGGCCGCAGATTCGGCATACAGGACTGGGTCCTGGTGACCACGGATGCCAGCCTTCGAGGCTGGGGGGCAGTCACACAGGGAAGAAACTTCCAAGGGCTATGGTCAAGCCAGGAGATTTCCCTACACATAAATATTCTGGAACTAAGGGCCATTTACAATGCCCTAAGTCAGGCAAGACCCCTGCTTCAAAACCAGCCGGTACTGATCCAGTCAGACAACATCACGGCGGTCGCCCATGTAAACCGACAGGGCGGCACGAGAAGCAGGACGGCGATGGCAGAAGCCACAAGGATTCTCCGATGGGCGGAAAATCACGTGTTAGCACTGTCAGCAGTGTTCATTCCGGGAGTGGACAACTGGGAAGCAGACTTCCTCAGCAGGCACGACCTCCACCCGGGAGAGTGGGGACTTCATCCAGAAGTCTTTCAGCTGATTGTAAATCGCTGGGAACGGCCACAGGTGGACATGATGGCGTCCCACCTCAACAAAAAGCTAGAAAGATATTGCGCCAGGTCAAGAGACCCTCAGGCAATAGCTGTGGACGCTCTAGTGACACCGTGGGTGTACCAGTCGGTTTATGTGTTCCCTCCTCTTCATCTCATACCCAAGGTACTGAGGATAATAAGACGAAGAGGAGTTAGAACTATACTCATTGTTCCGGATTGGCCAAGAAGAGCTTGGTACCCAGAACTTCAAGAAATGATCTCAGAGGACCCATGGCCTCTGCCGCTCAGACAGGACCTGCTGCAGCAGGGGCCCTGTCTGTTCCAAGACTTACCGCGGCTGCGTTTGACGGCATGGCGGTTGAACGCCGGATCCTGAAGGAAAAGGGCATTCCGGAGGAAGTCATCCCTACGCTGATTAAAGCTAGGAAAGAAGTGACCGCAAACCATTATCACCGCATATGGCGAAAATATGTTGCGTGGTGTGAGGCCAGGAAGGCCCCAATGGAGTAATTTCAGCTGGGCCGTTTTCTGCACTTCCTACAGACAGGGGTGACTATGGGCCTAAAATTGGGTTCCATTAAGGTCCAGATTTCGGCTCTATCGATTTTCTTCCAGAAAGAACTGGCTTCACTACCTGAAGTTCAGACATTGGTTAAGGGAGTGCTGCATATTCAGCCCCCTTTTGTGCCCCCAGTGGCACCTTGGGATCTCAACGTGGTGTTGAATTTCCTAAAGTCACATTGGTTTGAACCACTTAAAACCGTGGATTTAAAATATCTCACGTGGAAAGTGGTCATGCTGTTGGCCTTGGCTTCGGCCAGGCGTGTGTCAGAATTGGCGGCTTTATCATGTAAAAGCCCTTATCTGATTTTCCATATGGATAGGGCGGAATTGAGGACTCGTCCCCAATTTCTCCCAAAGGTGGTTTCAGCTTTTCATTTGAACCAGCCTATTGTGGTGCCTGCGGCTACTCGTGACTTGGAGGATTCCAAGTTGCTGGACGTAGTCCGGGCCCTAAAAATCTATGTTTCCAGGACAGCTGGAGTCAGAAAGACTGACTCGCTATTTATCCTGCATGCACCCAACAAGTTGGGTGCGCCTGCTTCAAAGCAGACTATTGCTCGCTGGATCTGTAGCACGATTCAACTTGCACATTCTGCGGCTGGACTGCCGCATCCTAAATCTGTAAAAGCCCATTCCACGAGGAAGGTGGGCTCTTCTTTGGCGGCTGCCCGAGGGGTCTCGGCTTTACAACTTTGCCGAGCAGCTACTTGGTCGGGGTCAAACACATTTGCTAAATTCTACAAGTTTGATACCCTGGCTGAGGAGGACCTAGAGTTCGCTCATTCGGTGCTGCAGAGTCATCCGCACTCTTCCGCCCGTTTGGGAGCTTTGGTATAATCCCCATGGTCCTTACGGAGTTCCCAGCATCCACTTAGGACGTTAGAGAAAATAAGATTTTACTCACCGGTAAATCTATTTCTCGTAGTCCGTAGTGGATGCTGGGCGCCCGTCCCAAGTGCGGATTGTCTGCAATACTTGTATATAGTTATTGGTTAACTACAGGATTATTGTTGAGCCATCTGTTGAGAGGCTCAGTTATATTTCATACTGTTAACTGGGTATAGTATCACGAGTTATACGGTGTGATTGGTGTGGCTGGTATGAGTCTTACCCGGGATTCTAAATCCTTTCCTTATTGTGTCAGCTCTTCCGGGCACAGTATCCTAACTGAGGTCTGGAGGAGGGTCATAGAGGGAGGAGCCAGTGCACACCAGGTAGTCCTAAAGCTTTCTTTAGTTGTGCCCAGTCTCCTGCGGAGCCGCTATTCCCCATGGTCCTTACGGAGTTCCCAGCATCCACTATGGACTACGAGAAATAGATTTACCGGTGAGTAAAATCTTATTTTATATCACACATATATTATAATGGCTATAATGACCCTTATATCACACATATATTATAATGGCTATAATGACCTTTATATCACACATATATTATAATGGCTATAATGACCCTTATATCACACATATATTCTAATGGCTATAATGACCCTTATATCACACATATATTATAATGGCTATAATGACCTTTATATCACACATATATTATAATGGCTATAATGACCCTTATATCACACATTTATTATAATGGCTATAATGACCCTTATAGCACACATATATTATAATGGCTATAATGACCCTTATAGCACACATATATTATAATGGCTATAATGACCCTTATATCAAACATATATTATAATGGCTATAATGACCCTTATAGCACACATATATTATAATGGCTATAATGACCCTTATATCACACATATATTATAATGGCTATAATGACCCTTATATCACACATATATTATAATGGCTATAATGACCCTTATATCACACATATATTATAATGGCTATAATGACCCTTATACCACACACATATTATAATGGCTATAATGACCCTTATATCACCATATATTATAATGGCTATAATGACCCTTATAGCACACATATATTATAATGGCTATAATGACCCTTATATCACACATATAGTATAATGGCTATAATGACCCTTATAGCACACATATATTATAATGGCTATAATGACCCTTATATCACACATATATTATAATGGCTATAATGACCCTTATATCACACATATATTATATTGGCTATAATGACCCTTATATCACACATATATTATAATGGCTATAATGACCCTTATATCACACACATATTATAATGGCTATAATGACCCTTATATCACACATATATTATAATGGCTATAATGACCCTAATATCACACATATATTATATTGGCTATAATGACCCTTATATCACACATATATTATATTGGCTATAATGACCCTTATATCACACATATATTATAATGGCTATAATGACCCTTATATCACACATATATTATAATGGCTATAATGACCCTTATATCACACATATATTATAATGGCTATTATGACCCTTACATCACACATATATTATAATGGCTATAATGACCCTTATATCACACATATATTATATTGGCTATAATGACCCTTATAGCACACATATATTATAATGGCTATAATGACCCTTATATCACACATATATTATATTGGCTATAATGACCCTTATAGCACACATAGGGGCTGATGTATTACCTGGAGAAGGCATAAGGAAGTGATAAACCAGTGATATGTGCAAGGTGATAAACGCACCAGCCAATCAGCTTCAATATGTAAATTAACAGTTAGGAGCTGATAGACGCACCAGCCTAATCACCTTGCACATATCACTGGTTTATCACTTCCTTATGCCATCTCCAGGTTAATACATCTGCCCCATAGTACAACGGGGATCATTCCGAGTTGATCGCTAGCTGCCGTTGTTCGCTGCGTAGCGATCAGTGAAAAAAACGGCTAATCTGCGCATATGTATGCACCGCAATGCGCACGCACGTAGTACAGGTACGAAGTCCATTCTGGTTTTGCACTGGTTCTAGCGACGATTCCAATCGCACAGCCGAACGCAAGGAGATTGACAGGAAGTGGGAGTTTCTGGGTGCCAACTGACCGTTTTCTGGCAGTGTTTCGAAAAACGCAGGTGTGGCCGGGCGTTTGCTGGGCGGGTATATGACATCATTACCGTGTCACTCGTCGCAGCAATCATCGCACAGGATAAGTAACTGCAGGACTGGTCTTGTTTTGCACAAAATGTGTTTGCAGGCGCTCGGCTGCACAGGCGTTCGCACTCCTGCAAAGCGAAAATACGTTCCCTCGTGGGCGGCGACTATGCGTTTGCACGGCTGCTAAAAACTGCTAGCGAGCGATCAACCCGGAATGATCCCCAATGGCTTTAATTGCTCTTATAGCACACATATTATAATAGCTATAATGATCTTTAAATGACACACACTGTATTATAATAGCTATAATGATCTTTAAATGACACACACTGTATTATAATAGCTAGCCCGAGAAATCATGCAGAATCATTATTTGAATGTCAACAGTATATTATGAGTGCGCTGGGTTTGTGTTACCGGTGGTCACACTACCAGCACCTGGATCCCAGGCTGTTAGATGGCCGGTGAGGGGGCAAGCACAACAAAGCCCCTTGTGGGCTCGCTGTACTTTCCACGGGTTCTCTTCACACTCTAAGGGTGTCGTGGATACTCACGAGTGGTAATAGTCCCTGTTGGTCGGCATGCCGACCGGCGGCAGTCAGATGCCGGGATCCCGGCGTCGGTATCGTGAGAGACCGCCGGTCACATAAACGTATCCTGTTTTGAGATGCTATACACTCTTCCCCCTCGTTCTTCTCTTTCCCTTTTCCACTCCCCTGGGAACATGCCTCCCACACTTAGGGGGTCATTCCGAGTTGATTGCTCGCTAGCAGTTTTTAGCAGTCGTGCAAACGCTATGCTGCCGCCCCCTGGGAGTGTATTTTAGCTTAGCAGAAGTGCGAACAAAAGGATCGCAGAGCGGCTGCAAAATAATTTTGTGCAGTTTCAGAGTAGCTTCAGACCTACTCAGCGCTTGCGATGACTTCAGACTGTTCAGTTCCGGATTTGACGTCACAAACACGCCCTGCGTCCGCCCAGCCACGCCTGCGTTTTTCCTGGCATGCCTGCGTTTTTTCGAACACTCCCTGAAAACGGTCAGTTGACACCCGGAAACGCCCACTTCATGTCAATCACTCTGCGGTCAGCAGTGCGACTGAAAAGCTTCGCTAGACCCTGTGTAAAATTACATCGGCTGTTGTGAAGGTACGTCGCGCATGCGCAGAAGTGCCGCTTTTTCACTTAATCACTGCGCAGCAAACATTTTTATCTAGCGATCAACTCGGAATGACCCCCCTAGTCATTAGCTCTTCAACTGCACTTTATTTAAGTCACATTAATTAATTAGAGATGAATTGTTTCTATTGGGAATGTGTCTTGGTGTGTGCTGCTTATCATCACTGGGATTGATGTACTTTATTTGAACTCGTTCACTTGTTACATGTGGCGTTTAATGGTCTGATTGTTTTTTGTTGTATTTTTTCTTCTATGCAAAACTCAATAGAAAATACATTAGTGAACACAAAAACTGGATACATGAAGTACACACAAAGCAGCTCTGTTGTTACAAGACAGTGGTCTCTAGAGCAATGTCAGCCGGAGGACTTGCTGCTGTCTCGGGGGAAGAGTGCCAGTGTCACTTCTCCACTGTTTCCTAAACACAACCAAGTACAGAGGCTTTAGTGGCTCACAAGGAACACTAGGGCTGCTGTGTCGGCTGCTGTGCCGGCAGCTGGGTAAAAGGCAAGAATTAACTTAAAGAGGTTAAAGCTAAGAAAACAGGTACCTTTGAGAGATGTCCTTTCCTACCCGCTGATGCTTGTGCTTGGTTAGAGCATGGATTTGGAATATCAAACCTATTATTTAAGTTATTTAGACAATGGGCCTAATTCAGGCCGATCGCTGCTGTGCGTTTTCGCACAGCGGGCGATCGGGTCTGAACTGCGCATGCACCGCAATGCGCAGGCGCGTCGGCCTGCAGCGCCGGGGAGTGCCGGGCAGCGACGGGATGGTGCGAACAAAGCAATCACACCGGTGATCGCAAGGTGACTGACAGGAAGAGGGCGTTTGTGGGTGGCAACTGACCGTTTTAGAGGAGTGTCCGGAAAAACGCAGGAGGATCCAGGTGTTTGGAGGGAGGGTTTCTGACGTCAGCTCCGGCCCCGATCATTGCACTGGAAGTGTAAGTCCTGGGCTGTGCATAGACTGCACAAACTTTTGTTTGTACAGCTGTTTGCACATGCGATCGCATCCCTGCACAGTGATTCCCCCTCTCCTGTAGGCGGCGACTACCTGATCGCAGGGATGCAAAAAACGCACCCTAGCGATCAGGTCTGAATTAGGCCCAATGTTCATTAGTTTATTAGACTTGGGATATGCCAGATCATCTCAGTCTCAGCCCCGCCATCTGCTCTGGCTTACCCCACCCCCTCTCTGCTGTTTCCCACCACCCACCCACTCCCTTGAGGCTCCAACCTGAGTCCCCACCCCGTCACTCAGTATCGAGTTCCCAGCACCCATCCCGGTCACCCCCACCATTGCTTTGTCCAGCCCCCACTCATCCTGGCAGTCAGTCTACCTCTCCTAACTCTGTCCCATCTCCCTCGCAGCAGGAGACGTTGATGTGCACACCCAGGATTCCATTTGGTCTTGGTGTATTACACAAAACTGGTGAATCCTTACACCTGTTATTGGGTCATTCTGACCCGTTCGCTAGCTGCATTTTAACGCAGCAGAGCGAACGGGTCCCTACTGTGCATGCGCTGGCGACGTAGTGCGCCGGCGCATGCGAGGTGGCTGAAGGCCGTAGCAGGGATGCGATCGCCTCTGTCTGATTGACAGGCAGAGGCGGTCGCTGGGCGGGAGGGGGCGGAACGGCGGCGCTTGGCCGCCGTTTTGTGGGTTTGGTCCGGCCAACGCAGGGTTTGACCGGACCGAACGGGGAGCGGGCAGCAGCGGCTGCGTGACGTCACACACAGCCGCTGCGGGCCGGGGAGCGATGAGTAGCTCCCGGCCAGCACGCTTAAGCTGCTCTGGCCGGGAGCTACTCTTAAAGTGCAAAGGCATCGCCGCTGTCATGCGAGGCGGACTGGCATGCGAGGCGGACTAGCCCTTTGCTGGGCGTCCCCCCGCCTGTCAGGGAATAAGATCATAGCTGTGCTAAATTTAGCACAGCTACGATCAACTCGGAATGACCCCCATAAACTGAAGTTACAAATACTGACTACGGAGCGCTTTAGTGATTCGGTTCCAGCTGCATGAATAAGCTACATCTCAAGACTACAGGGGCAGTCCATGTACTCAGTAAGGAATTGGGTTAAGGATGCCGCACAGGACTAAGTGATGAAAATTAAGTATAATTTTTAAAGAAGTTTCCAAGATAACCGACCAACCAGAAAGTAATTCTGGAATTTATCACCATCTACCATTAAAAGAGAATTTCTATAAGTAGATGTTAACGGTGATTGTCGATGGTGCTCCCATAGGTCCAATACGTATGTAGTAAGAGGAAGAGAAACAAGAAAAAGTGACCTTTTTTGGGAGCACTCCCACTTGGAAACAAATATGATTTGAGTAATAATCAATAATGTAAGCATGAGATAGTTAAAACGTAACCTTTAATTATATTAAAATAATATATAGGTACACCGAAAAAAATAGGAATGTTGTAAAACTAAGAAGTGGCTATACAATGTGAGCCACCTGGTAAAGCTAAACTGTGAAAATATTGATGAATATGAAAGGCATTATTTAACAGGCCCACCAGGCACAGGTATATAAAGTTAGTGCAATAACCAATGTAGTGCCGTCAAAAAACCTACAACACCTGGTATTCCTTAGTGGTCCACCACCTAAGTACTGACCAGGCCCAACACCGTATTGCTTCCAAGATCAGACGAGATTGGGCATGCGTGGTGTGGTATGGTAGTAGATTGAAATTGATGAGGCAAATTCTACAGCTGATATGTAGCTAGTAGAAAATTATTGGTAAGCACCTTATTGCTGGAATGACCAAATAATCTCTGGCTAGAGAGAAAATATATGTTTGACCGTCATTGCACCGAATTGTAACCCAAATATGTAGGTATACGTAGGTTTAAATCATGTGGTCAATAATTTTTTGGCCAGCAGGAAATGCCTGTATATTTCTTTGTGTGCTGTGCAGCACCATTGAACGTGGGTTTCTGTAATGGGTGAGGCAGGTATAAACCCTGTTATGCTGATGACATGCCACAATATTTATATGTGATCCAGAGAGAAGCTATCTCTGTTGTTAACTGGATCTCCCTGTTAGACATTGAATGGAAAAAGAGATTATTGTGACGGTCATATTTTGAACATCAAAGCATAAATCTATGTGATATTTTGTACAATGCAAATAAATCTGAAAAAGACGATCTGGAAACTTTCCACTTGTCTCCTACTGTACCATAACAGACAGTATAGGACAGAGGATGGAAATAAACCGAAATAGAAATCTATCAGCTTGAGGAGAAAAGAGACAGACTTGAGAAGTGGACGAGATGTATCACAGTCTCAATTGTCCACATAAAGGCTAACTATTACAATAGTGCCTGACAGGATACAAGTACTGTCTTTGAAACAAAATTGTTACACCAATAAATATTTTGCATGTATCCACAATGTATCTGCAGTGTATCTGTCTATATTGTGACAGAAAAACACTGAAAAGAAGCCAAAAAAAACCCAAAAAAACACACAAAGAAAACACATAAAAAACACATGCTAGGTATAATTTACAATGTAATGCATAATAGCTTTTTGATTTGTGTGAAAACCTGCATGTGAATAGGTGCTGAAAAGGTCAGCAGTGAGACAGGGACAATCTCTTTAGTAGTCAAAGTCCTAATAAATAACAGTTTGCTCCTGATTATGTAATATCAAATGCATAAAGACACACAAGTGTCAGTTATCACCATCTGTTAATGCAAGCACCTAGAAAACATGAGCGATAAATAATGCTTTGTAATTGGCATGGCATTGCCTAAAGAGACCGATGCACATTATTGTTAAAATTACATGTGTGCATGTGTGGATAGCGGGAGACAGAAGTTCGAGTGGGATGAAGAAAATACTTATGTTATGCCCCGCTCGTGATGCGCCGCTGGCCGCTGAGCTTCAGGCGTCTGTGCGGCTTATCTGGTCTCCTCTCCTGCCGGTCTCCGGTCACGTGAGCGCGCTCATCGTGACCAGGTCCACCTCCTGTTAAATAATGCCTTTCATATTCATCAATATTTTCACAGTTTAGCTTTACCAGGTGGCTCACATTGTATAGCCACTTCTTAGTTTTACAACATTCCTATTTTTTTCGGTGTACCTATATTTTATTTTTATGCAGTCCATGTACTGTCAGCATCCAGATATATTCGTTTTCATACACAGACAACAAGATGAATCAAAATGAACTGTGATTATTTCATAAACAAGTATATATCTCACCTGAATACGCTCTGCGGTCCAAGTCACATTCTGTACTGGCCTGAAATAAACATACTGTAGTTACTGACTGGTATTGCCCCGAATGGGAAATATCAATCTTAGTAATCTATGCTATATAATAAAAATAAGGCCTGACTCAGAGCCGCATTGCATTTGGCTCTGAGTCAGGCCTTATGGGTGCAATATATTGGTACAAGGTATTGTGCGGGTCACCTCTGGTGCAATATATTGGTACAATCAATGCAATGGTTTCTGTATCGGTGAATCCCATGGACTGAACAGTGTTGGGGTGAAGAGGCCATTTTGTGTTTCTTCAGGCACTGCATTCTACATCAGACATTTTGTGTTACAGTGAGAGAAGACAGTGATGTGCAGACAGTTGTCAATAAAAGATGACCAATATAACATACCAGCCTCCTCCACGGCAGGTCTCGCTTAGATTGGTCATACCAAGACAGCAGACGCGTCCTCAGAGTGTCAGCCTCCAATGAGGAGAAGGAGTGATATGGGGAAAGCTGGAGTGGGGAGTCTACAACAAAATATGTACAATGAAGGACCTGTCTCATCTGAGGTCAGCCATCACTGAAAATGGCTGCTGACTTAGTAGCTATCGCAACTTTACATTGAGGAGAAAATAGATGTAATAGGCTATTTCTATGACACTGATCCATGCAGTCCTGCCTCCCCCTCCCCCCTTACCCCTCTATGCCAGACAGACCCTCCCCACACACCACAGAAAGATCCGATCTAGCCCACTCACCCAGTGTGTCAGTTGCAGGCTGTTTATTCGGGGATATTGGCACCTTCTTTGGGCGATTCTGTGTGCCACGTATTACTCCTGATCTGCCCATTCTGCTGAAATGAAGAACTTGTTAGTATAATATTTGATACTGTATAACCATCGTTATCCCCAGTGTATGTATATTATATATCTGATATTACATACACATCAGTATCCCCAGTGTTTGTATCCGATATAATATCTGATATTGTATACACATCAGTATCCACAGCGTCTGTATGATAATATAATGGGGGTCATTTCGAGTTGATCGCTCGCTAGCTACTTTTAGCAGCCGTGCAAACGCATTGTTGCCGCCCACTGGGGAGTGTATTTTTGCTTTGCAGAAGTGCGAACGCTTGTGCAGCAGAGCGCCTGCAAAATCTTTTTGTGCAAAACAAGACCAGCCCTGTAGTTACTCTTTGTGTGCGTTGATTCTAACGACAGAGGGACGGCTTTTGACGTCACACACCCGCCCAGCGTTTGCCCAGCCACGCCTGCGTTTTCGCCGATACACCTGCATTTTTCCAAGCACTCACTAAAAACGGTCGGTTGCCACCCAGAAACGCCCACTTCATGTCAATCTTCCTGCGTTGTGCCGTGCGACTGAAAGCTTTGCTAGAACCTGTGCAAAACCACAAATGACTTTGTACCCGTACGTCGCGCGTGCGCATTGTGGGCCATATGCATGCGCAGAAATGCTGATTTTTAGCCTGATCGCTGCACTGCGAACAACGGAAGCTAGCGATCAACTCGGAATGATCCCCAATATCTGATATTGTATACATATCATTACCCCCAGTGTCTGTATATAATATTTGATATTGCATACACATCAGTATCCACAGCGTCTGTATATAATGTCGGATATTGCATACACATCAGTATCCACAGCGTCTGTATATAATGTCGGATATTGCATACACATCAGTATCCACAGCGTCTGTATAATATAATATCTGATATTGCATACACATCAGTATGCCGAGTGTCTGTATATAATAATAGTTACATTCAGATCAATCTCTCCAGTGTGTGTGTATATACAAGTATCCCCAATGTATGTATATAATAATATATCATTATATCCAGTGTTACATGCAGATCAATCGTTCCACTGTGTATGTAAAATAAAAATAACAATAATAATAACAACGTTACATAACATACAGATCACAATCTCTCCAATGTGTGTGTGTGTGTATATGATATATGTGATATCACATACACATCTGTACTCAGTGTGTGTATGTGATATATCTGATATCACAGTATAGCTAGTGTCTGGATATGAT
The DNA here is from genome assembly GCF_028390025.1 of Pseudophryne corroboree. NCBI lineage: Eukaryota > Metazoa > Chordata > Amphibia > Anura > Myobatrachidae > Pseudophryne > Pseudophryne corroboree. Next base: position 60,980,373 of record NC_086452.1, on the reverse strand, counting down.
AAACACATAACAATATTTCTATCACATACACATTACAGTGACAATATCCCACTTAGGATTCTGGGTAATGGACGTAGTACAGCGGTGACGTCACGCACTGAGGCCAGAGATATAAAAATAACGATTCTATTCCACACCGGCCTCCACACTCACAGTCCAATCTTCCAGGCCCCGCCTTTCACCTCGCGCCTCGTAGCTGATTGGCTCTTGGCATTAGGAAGGCTGGCACGCATGTGTGACTGACATGTTACTTCTCCAATAGACCCTCCCCAAAGCGACTCGCGCAAAAGCGCACACTCTAGACATGTGATGACGTCAGTAGTCTGTGCCGGAAGTGGTGCCCTGTGTTGCATGGGGTCCTGATCACGAAGGTAACATAGACACAACCGTGTTGCATGTAGCATGTAAGTGGTAATGCGCTGTGCTGCTGGGTGACGTGTATTTTGTGGTATTTGTCTATGTTGTCTGCAGTTACTTCCCCTGTCATACTATGTGTTCATCTCTCATAGTGTCACGTGACTGCTCCAGGTCTATAATATGATTATTATTATTATTATTATTATTATTATTATACACCTGTAATAACATCTATGCTTTCCAATCCGATCACTAAGTCTATGGGCATGTGTTGGGTTCTCTCTCTCTTCTCCATTTATCATCTGACTGTAAGTGTCGTTTTCTTTCCTCCTGACTAGGTGACGATGACGAGTCTGAAGGTCCCAGTGATCGATGTTCACAATGATAATTTTGGTGTTTTCTGGCCTTCAATGCTGCTGGCGATGAAGACGTCCACCTTCATAGCTGTTGATACTGTACGTGAGACGCCAGTAAAATAACTGCTTTACTCCTCTGCTAGATTTTCAGTAATGTTTTTTTTGCTGGACAAATATGTACTATTATTTGCACAATGTATGCCAAAATCACTAAGAGTCATATAGCTCAAGTGTACTGCATCACAGCACAGTCCAAAAACACAATACACCATAATACATAAATCAGTAATATATTATACTACAGTACAGGGTATTCGAAGCGGGGAGATGCTAGAACCAAGTTTAAGAAATTACCTCTGGGGGTGTGGCTTGGTGAGCTGAGGAGAGGACGTGCTCGGGCAGTGCTCCTCTGTAAAACAGCGGCCTTTCTCTAAAGTCCTAGTGGATGCTGGGGACTCCGTAAGGACCATGGGGAACAGACTGGCTCCGCAGGAGACAGGGCACTTTAAGAAAGAATTTGGATACTGGTGTGCTCTGGCTCCTCCCTCTATGTCCCTCCTCCAGACCTCAGTTTGAATCTGTGCCCGGACGAGCTGGGTGCTACTTAGTGAGCTCTCCTGAGCTTGCTATAAGAAAGTATTTTGTTAGGTTTTTTTATTTTCAGAGAGATCTGCTGGCAACAGACTCTCTGCAGCGTGGGACTGAGGGGAGAGAAGCAGCCCTACTCACTGAAGATAGGTCCTGCTTCTTAGGCTACTGGACACAATTAGCTCCAGAGGGATCGTACACAGGATCTCACCCTTTGTCGTCCGGAGCCGCGCCGCCGTCCCCCTCGCAGAGCCGGAAGACAGAAGCCGGGTGAAAGAAGCAAGAAGACTTCAAAATCGGCGGCAGAAGACTCCAGTCTTCAAACTGAGGTAGCGCACAGCACTGCAGCTGTGCGCCATTGCTCCCACATTAAACCCACATACTCCGGTCACTGTAGGGTGCAGGGGGGGGGGGGCGCCCTGGGCAGCAATTAGGACCTCTTGGCAAAAGTTGGGCATATATACTGTTGGCCACTGTATATATGCATGAGCCCCCGCCATATTTTTACACAGAAACGCGGGACAGAAGCCCGCCGCTGAGGGGCCGGGGCTTCTTCCTCAGCACTCACCAGCGCCATTTTCTCTCCACAGCTCCGCTGAGAGGAAGCTCCCCAGGCTCTCCCTTGCAGATTTACGGTAGAAGAGGGTAAAAAGAGAGGGGGGGCACATAAATTAGGCGCAAAAACATTATATACAGCAGCTACTGGGTTAACACTAAGTTACTGTGTGATTCCTGGGACATATAGCGCTGGGGTGTGTGCTGGCATACTCTCTCTCTGTCTCTCCAAAAGGCCTTGTGGGGGAACGGTCTTCAAAAAGAGCATCCCCTGTGTGTGTGTGGTGTGTCGGTATGCTTGTGTCGACATGTTTGACGAGGAAGGCTATCTGGAAGCAGAGCGGGAGCAAATGAATGTGGGGTCGCCGCCGACACCTGATTGGATGGATATGTGGAAGGTTTTAAATGATAATGTTAATTCCTTGCATAAAAGGTTGGATAAAGCTGAAACCTTAGGACAGTCGGGGTCTCAGCCCATGCCTGATCCTATGTCGCAGAGGCCGTCAGGGTCTCGGAAGCGCCCACTATCCCCAATTGTTGACAAAGATATCGACACGGATTCTGACTCCAGTGTCGATGGCGATGATGCAAAGTTACAGCCTAAATTGGCTAAAGCCATCCGTTATATGATTATAGCAATAAAGGATGTGTTGCACATCACAGAGGAAACCCCAGTCCCTGACAAGAGGGTTCATATGTATGGGGAAAAAAGGCAGGTGGTGACCTTTCCCCCTTCACATGAGCTAAATGAGTTATGTTAAAAGGCTTGGGAATCTCCAGATAAAAAACCTGTAGATTTCCAAACGGATGCTTATGGCGTATCCTTTCCCGCCAACGGACAGGTTACGCTGGGAATCCTCCCCTAGGGTGGACAAAGCTCTCACACGCTTATCCAAGAGGGTAGCTCTGCCGTCACAGGATACGGCCACCCTAAAAGATGCTGCGGATAGAAAGCAAGAGGGTACCCTGAAGTCCATTTATATACATTCAGGTACCTTACTAAGGCCGGCAATTGCGTCGGCCTGGGTGTGTAGTGCTGTAGCAGCATGGACGGATACCTTATCTGAGGAACTTGATACCTTGGACAAGGATACTATATTAATGACCCTGGGGCATATAAAAGACGCTGTCCTGTATATGAGAGATGCTCAAAGAGACATTATCCTTCTGGGCTCTAGAATAAATGCAATGTCGATTTCTGCCAGAAGGGTCCTGTGGACTCGGCAATGGACAGGCGATGCCGACTCAAAAAGGCACATGGGGGTTTTACCTTACAAGGGTGAGGAGTTGTTTGGGGAAGGGTTTCTCGGACCTGGTCTCCACAGCTACTGCTGGAAAGTCAATTTTTTTGCCATATGTTCCCTCACAACCTAAGAAAGCACCGTATTACCAAATGCAGTCCTTTCGATCACAAAAAGGCAAGAAAGTCCGAGGTGCGTCCTTTCTTGGCAGGGGCAGAGGAAAGAAGCTGCACAACACAGCTAGTTCCCAGGAACAGAAGTCCTCCCCGGCTTCCACTAAATCCACCGCATGACGCTGGGGCTCCACAGGCGGAGCTAGGCCCTGTGGGGGTGCGTCTCCGAAATTTCAGCCACAAGTGGGTTCACTCCCAGGTGGATCCCTGGGCACTAGAGATTGTGTCTCAGGGATACAAGCTGGAATTCGAAGAGATGCCCCCTCACCGATACCTCAAATCGGCCCTGCCAGCTTCCCCCTTAGAGAGGGAAATAGTGTTAGCTGCAATTCACAAATTGTATCTTCAGCGGGTGGTGGTCAAGGTTCCCCTCCTTCAACAAGGAAAGGGTTATTATTCGACCATGTTTGTGGTACCGAAACCGGACGGTTCGGTCAGACCCATATTGAATTTAAAATCCCTGAACATATACCTGAAAAGGTTCAAGTTCAAGATGGAATCGCTCAGAGCGGTCATTGCAAGCCTGGAAGGGGGGGATTTTATGGTGTCTCTGGACATAAAGGATGCATACCTTCATGTCCCCATTTATCCACCTCATCAGGCGTACCTCAGATTTGTGGTACAGGATTGTCATTACCAATTCCAGACGTTGCCGTTTGGTCTCTCCACGGCACAGAGAATATTTACCAAGGTAATGGCGGAAATGATGGTGCTCCTGCGAAAGCAAGGGGTCACAATTATCCCATACTTGGACGATCTCCTCATAAAGGCGAGGTCCAGAGAGCAGTTGCTGATCAGCGTAGCACGCTCTCGGGAAGTGTTCCAACAGCACGGCTGGATTCTAAATATTCCAAAGTCGCAGTTGATTCCTACGACTCGTCTGCCCTTCCTGGGCATGATTCTGGACACAGACCAGAAGAGGGTTTATCTCCCGATGGAGAAGGCTCAGGAGCTCATGACACTGGTCAGAGACCTATTAAAACCAAAACAGGTGTCGGTGCATCACTGCACGCGAGTCCTGGGAAAGATGGTGGCATCATACGAGGCCATTCCCTTTGGCAGGTTCCATGCGAGGACCTTTCAATGGGATCTGTTGGACAAGTGGTCCGGATCGCATCTACAGATGCATCGGCTGATCACCCTATCCCCCAGGGCCAGGGTGTCTCTCCTGTGGTGGCTGCAGAGTGCTCACCTTCTCGAGGGCCGCAGATTCGGCATTCAGGACTGGGTCCTGGTGACCACGGATGCAAGCCTCCGAGGGTGGGGGGCAGTCACACAGGGAAGAAATTTCCAAGGTCTGTGGTCAAGTCAGGAGACTTGCCTTCACATCAATATCCTGGAACTAAGGGCCATATACAACGCCCTAAGTCAAGCGGAGACCCTGCTTCGCGACCAATCGGTGCTGATTCAGTCAGACAACATCACTGCAGTGGCTCATGTAAACCGCCAAGGCGGCACAAGGAGCAGGGTGGCGATGGCGGAAGCCACCAGAATTCTTCGCTGGGCGGAGAATCACGTAAGAGTACTGTCAGCAGTGTTCATTCCGGGAGTGGACAATTGGGAAGCAGACTTCCTCAGCAGGCACGACCTCCACCCGGGAGAGTGGGGACTTCATCAAGAAGTCTTCACGCAGATTGCAAGTCGGTGGGAACTGCCACAGGTGGACATGATGGCATTCCGCCTCAACAAAAAGCTACAGAGGTATTGCGCCAGGTCAAGAGACCCTCAGGCGATAGCTGTAGACGCACTAGTGACACCGTGGGTGTTCCAGTCTGTTTATGTATTTCCTCCTCTTCCTCTCATACCCAAGATGCTGAGAATCGTAAGAAAAAGAGGAGTGAGAACAATACTCATTGTTCCGGATTGGCCAAGAAGGACTTGGTATCCAGATCTGCAAGAAATGCTCACAGAGGACCCATGGCCTCTGCCTCTGTGACGGGACTTGTTGCAACAGGGGCCCTGTCTGTTCCAAGACTTACCGCGGCTGCGTTTGACGGCATGGCGGTTGAACGCCGGATCCTAGCAGAAAAAGGCATTCCGGATGAGGTTATTCCTACGCTGATAAAGGCTAGGAAGGACGTGACGGCTAAACATTATCACCGTATATGGCGAAAATATGTTGCTTGGTGTGAGGCCTGGAATGCCCCTACGGAGGAATTCCAGCTGGGCCGTTTCCTTCACTTCCTACAGTCGGGAGTGACTTTGGGCCTGAAATTGGGTTCCATTAAGGTCCAGATTTCGGCCCTATCCATTTTCTTTCAAAAAGAACTGGCTTCTCTTCCTGAGGTTCAGACGTTTGTAAAGGGAGTGCTGCATATTCAGCCCCCTTTTGTGCCTCCAGTGGCACCTTGGGATCTTAACGTGGTGTTGAGTTTCCTGAAGTCACACTGGTTTGAGCCACTCAAAACCGTGGAGTTAGCATGACCACCTTCCACGTGAGAAATTTTATTAGCCTTGGCTTCAGCTAGGCGTGTGTCAGAATTAGCGGCTTTGTCACATAAAAGCCCCTATCTGGTTTTCCATATGGACAGGGCAGAATTGCGGACCCGTCCACAATTTCTGCCAAAAGTGGTGTCCTCTTTTCATATGAACCAACCTATTGTGGTGCCTGTGGCTACTCGTGACTTGGAGGATTCCGAGTTACTAGATGTGGTCAGGGCTTTGAAGTTTTGTGTAGCCAGAACACGATTCAGCAGGCTCATTCTGCGGCTGGATTGCCGCTTCCAAAATCAGTAAAAGCCCACTCCACAAGGAAGGTGGGCTCTTGGGCGGCTGCCCGAGGGGTCTCGGCATTACAGCTTTGCCGAGCAGCTACTTGGTCAGGTTCGAACACTTTTGCAAAGTTTTACAAGTTTGATACCCTGGCTGAGGAGGACCTTGTGTTTGCTCATTCGGTGCTGCAGAGTCATCCGCACTCTCCCGCCCGTTTGGGAGCTTTGGTATAATCCCCATGGTCCTTACGGAGTACCCAACATCCACTAGGACGTTAGAGAAAATAAGATTTTACTTACCGGTAAATCTATTTCTCGTAGTCCGTAGTGGATGCTGGGCGCCCGTCCCAAGTGCGGACTTCTTCTGCAATACTTGTATATAGTTATTGCTTAAATAAGGGTTATGTTGTGGTTGCATCAGGGTTGATCTGATGCTCCGTTGTTGTTCATACTGTTAACTGGGTAAGTTTATCACAAGTGATTGGTGTGACTGGTATGAGTCTTGCCCTGGATTCCAAAATCCTTTCCTTGTACTGTCAGCTCTTCCGGGCACAGTTTCTCTAACTGAGGTCTGGAGGAGGGACATAGAGGGAGGAGCCAGAGCACACCAGTATCCAAATTCTTTCTTAAAGTGCCCTGTCTCCTGCGGAGCCCGTCTATTCCCCATGGTCCTTACGGAGTCCCCAGCATCCACTACGGACTACGAGAAATAGATTTACCGGTAAGTAAAATCTTATTTTCTCCCTGATTTGCGGCACTGATAGCCTCCTCTCCATCCCAGTGTTCTTTATTGTTGGTCCCCCAGCCCTGGGCAAGCACCTTACACGACCGCTGGGCCGGCGGAAGCGGCCGCTTCACCCCGCAGTCTGTGGCCTAGACGTCCTCCGGAAGCCGGGACCTGGAGTTTTGGTCGCGGCCGGACGGCGGGCTCCGTGGCGCGTACATCGCGGCGGACGCTCCTTACTGCGCCCCATCACGCAGGCGGACACTATAGACCCCGCAGCAGACAGTGGGGTCGAAGAGCACCTTGAGGATCTCCTGCAAAGACAGGGAAATACAGGTACTTACCCTCCTGGTGCCCCAGCCCCTCACCGCGGTGGCCATCTTGCCTGGCCCCCTTTAAACTTGATCTGCTCTCTGGCTGTAGCACTAAGGGGTGACTCTAGGGAGTGGGGCTGTCGCAGCCTTCACCCTACACTGACACCTCTGTCTGATTATAGTGGGTCACACTCCTACTATCTCACAATAACCATTATGCAGGACAGACCCATTTGTAAACCCTGTGCTGCAGCTTTACAGAATACTCCCTCTGGTGACCATCCTGAGGAAAATCCATCTGAGATGTGCATTCCTGCTCAAATATAAGAATCCGATTTTCAACCACGTCAGACGATCGGTGCCAAACCGTTGTTTCCTGATGAATGCTTTTCTAACCCGCTAAGACGTCCCAGCGGTTTTGTGCTATGGATGTGTGCTACGCAAGCCTGCCGCTGCCATTGATACCGTAATGAACTGTTGACTCCACCCCACAGGGAGCTACCCCGCTGAAGGCATCCTTCTGTGAGTTATGCAAACTTAGTTCACCTCGTTATCCTGACCTTAGTGAATCTAAGCTCCTCGATGCTAATTGAGTGATGCCCAGGAACAAGAAATCTTCTCAAAAGACCGGTACACCACCTCCACGGGGGACCATGTCGCAGTCCGCCATGAGACCATTCTTACAACCCACTCCGCCCGCATTTACAGAGAACCCTCCCCTCTCCCCGCCTGCCTCTCATCCATCCCCCTCCGGTGCAGATGCACCACATATCTGCCCTCCAGGAGGTAGGGATTTACAAGATATCTTGGCCTATATGAAAAATCTCCCCACTAAACAAGATCTACAAGATACTGTGAGACGTGAACTGGCTACCATGAGACAGGACATTTCCCATCTCTCCGACCAAATGTCGAATCTGGAGGATTTCCATGCCTCTTCCGACACGTTCCTGAAGTCATTGACGAATGCCATTGAAGCTCAGTCGACAGAGATCCGCTCTCTCCAAACACGGCTAACAGATTTGGATAACAGAGGGAGGAGAAATAACATCCGTGTACGGGGTTTGCCGGAAGACGTCCCTCAAACAGGCTTGATTGATGCTCTTACAAACATCTTCAACGAGATACTGGGTAATGATCCCAATGACACTATCACTTTCGACAGGGCCCATCGTGCTCTGAAACCAAGAGGTCTCTCCGCTGACAGACCACGTGATGTCATCTGCAGATTGCATTATTTTTCTCAAAAAGATGACATTATGCGCATTGTACGCCTACTCGACAGAGTCGATTTTAACGGTTCAATAATCCATATCTACCAAGACTTGTCCTGGCACACCCTCCAACAGCGGAAAGCCCTCAAGCCCCTAACAGATGAGCTCCGTAAACGCCAACTGAAATACCGTTGGGGCTTTCCCTTCAATCTCCAAGTCTCCTCTTCGGGGAAAACCCATATTCTCAACTCCCACTCTGATCTCCCTATGTTCTGTAATGGTCTTGGACTACCGGAACTTGACTTACGCGACTGGGACTTCCCTACTCCAGCATTGCCATCTCTCCGGTCCCCGAGTACTGGAATCCCCTGGCAGGAGGTGCGGAACGCTGGGAGGAAAAGAATCGACGACTCCCCCTCTGACTGACTCAAATGCTACCTGATTGATAACCTGTGATCATTTGTTTGTTCATGTTCCTCTTGCGCTGTCTCTCTAGGTTACAGTATGATGCTATTTCTAACCGCTAATGAGTCTTAATCTAATATCTTATTGTTGACGGGGCTAAACCCCTCCCATTATATATTAGGCCGTTGATTATTAGCTCCTGTTTCTCGACTATGAGATTTCTTTTATCCTACCATTTGAAGATTTCTTCCTGTTAACAAGGTTTACAGTTAGTTAAAACCATGTATGTGTAATGATTTTTGCATTATTTTTTTCCCATTTCTCAATATGCCTCTGACGGTGGCTCCCTCACTTGCCCCTTACCCGCTCCTGGCTGTTTTGCCTCTTGGGTTTCTGATCCTTAGATGGATCAGCTACCCCATTGCGGGTTTTTTGACTGTTATTGTTGTTTTTTCTACTTGCTCTGTTTCTTTCTCCTTCCTCCCTGTTCCTTTGTCTTTCCTCTTTCTGACCATTCCGGGCCCACCGCCTCCTACTATGACTTATGCCTCCCATGACATCCCCTGGTAGACTCATAATATCATCGATCAACGCGAAGGGCCTTAATGTACCAGAGAAAAGGGCCTCCCTTTTACGGTCTCTCTGGGCCGGTAGAGTAGATGTCGCATTGGTCCAAGAAACGCATTCTAGAATCTCAGCTCGTAGCCCCTCCCTGACTAACTACCGTTTCCCCCAGGCCTTTTATAATAACAACCCAGACTCTAAATCAACAGGTGTAGCTATATTTTTCTCTAGGACCCTTCAGCTGTCTGACATATCAGTTCATAAGCCGATCCCGGGTCGGCTTCTGGTAGTGCGTTGTAATATGTATGTGCCCTTACACATTTGTTGCACTTTATGCCCCAAATAGGGACCAGGTTCCATTCTTTCGTTCCGCCCTTTCCCAAATAGAACCTCTTCTTTCGGGTGTTGTTTTGGGGGTTGATTTGAATTGGATAATGGACCCATCCCTAGACTCTTCTTCTAATGCTCCCCGGACCTCCCAACGCCAGTACCGACAAGTGAGAAGACTGTTCCACGATCTCCAGCTGGCTGACTCCTGGAGGGTCCTTCACCCCTCCGATAGAGACTACTCATTCTATTCACCCCCCCCCACAAAGCTTACTCTCGTCTTGATTACCTATTCCTTAGTCACAGACATCTCCCCTTACTAATAGATTCTTCCATTGGCTCGATAACCTGGTCTGACCACGCCCCGGTGTCTATGACTCTTTCAACCCCCCAAACTACCCCAGGTCAATGGACCTGGCGTCTTAATGAATCCTTATTACAGGACCAATACTGCAGGGGAGAAATAGAGAAGGCCCTGACTGAATTTTTCTCCATAAATGATACCAACGATGTCTCTAAGATTATCCTGTGGGAAGCGCATAAATGCACCATACGGGGTAAACTTATACAGTTGGGTACATTTGTGAAAATAGAGGTCAGCACTAATCACCAAATTATTGCAGAGACTCCACTTTCTTGAATCCTCGCATAAAACGTCCCTGTCTGAGACCGATTACTTAGAACTTCTTGACACGCGGGCTCAACTTAAGAAAACCCTCACTGACAGTATCCAGCTTTCAGTCCGTAAATGCAACTCCAAGTACTACCAGTGGGGCAATAAACCTGGTCGCCTCCTGGCCCAGGCACTTAAGGCCCAACGCTCTTCACTGTTTATAAATAGTGTGAAGGACCCCGGGGGCACTCTCTGTTTCAAAACCCCTGAAATAGCTGCATGCTTCAAACAGTATTATTCTCTTTTATATAACCTAGAGAACCGACCCGATGGCGCCACCCCTCTTTTTGACATTCTAAAGGCGAAGGCGTATTTAGAAAAGGTGTCTTATCCCGTCCTACCTCCTTCAGATAGGGAAGCTTTGGAATTACCTTTTACCCCGCAAGAGCTGGAAAGCGCTATGACCTCGACACCCTCTGGTAAGAGTCCAGGGCCGGATGGCTTCACGCTTACTTACTATAAACAATTTAAAGGTTTCCTTTCCCCTTATCTCCTCCAGGCCTTTAATTCCATCTCACAATTAATGGTATTCCTATTATAACACAGAGGAATAAACTACTCTTACTATCTTAAATAGATCACTAACATCTATTTGAGTATAAGGATCTCAAGGGAATGAATATGATGTACAGTAATATCTTGTTAAAAGATTTGACCATTTATTACCATTAATTGTCACAGCTCTCTATGAGCCATAGTGATCCTATGATAAAATCTTGTGACAACTAAAAGATTGGATACTGTCAGAGCTTAACAACGGTTTCCTTTTAGTGGATACATTTGTATCCGAATGTTTCACATGCTCCTTTATCAGTGGGTACAACACTGCTCATGAAACCAGAACACACAGATATTATTGAGACCTTATAATAGAGCTTGTATATTAACTTTGAGATATAGAGAGACACAGTACACATTCAGCATTTTGATCAGTTTATTGAGAGACAATTTAGCAAAACATATAGTAAACCATTAGCATTATACAAGGTGACATCTGGAATTTGGCTCCAACGATCCTACATTTGGAATCCTGGGAAGGAATATATTTAATTTGTGGGACACCTATCCTTGGAGCCTTTTCAGCTGTCTAAAAAGTGTAATATAACACATATGGAATATTTCTGATACACTCTTGACCATTTATAGATTTTGCTAGTAATATATGAGCGAATCTGGTGACATCTAGTGCGCAGCATTTTTATTTTAAGACACTATTTCTTTTCTATTTACACGACTCTACTTTCCTTTTAATATTCGCTGGTTTTAACATATATTTCAATAAAAGTTATATCTTAATACAAGATTGTGTGCACCACCTTAGGGCATTTCGAATTCTTTCTTCTTTTTTCTTTAATTCCATCTCCACAGATGCCCATTTTTCAGGCCAGTCCTTAGAAGCCCACATTTCTGTTCTTCCTAAGCCCGGTAAAGACCCCTCGGTGTACCCCAGTTATAGGCCCATATCTCTTCTAAATGTCGATGTCAAACTTTTCGCAAAACTGATGGCGAACAGACTGAATGTATTCCTGCCTTCTCTAATTCACAACGACCAGGTGGGCTTTATCCCAAACCGTGAGGCTAAGGATAATACCACCAAGGTTTTGAGCCTAATACACATAGCGTCACAGGGTAACTCCCCCACTGTGTTGCTATCCACTGATGCTGAAAAGGCCTTTGATAGAGTCAGTTGGGGTTTTATGAGGTCTGTACTGGCGCACATCGGATTGGGCCCCCTAGCACTTGGTAGGATTATGGGACTTTATAGATCGCCCACAGCTCGGGTTCGAGTTAACGGTTCCTTATCCGATCCCTTCTCCATAGGTAATGGGACACGACAAGGCTGCCCACTGTCCCTCTTACTCTTTGTCCTTTGTATCGAAGCTCTTGCTAGAGCTATCAGGGCCAATGATTGTATTACTGGTCTGAGAGTTGGTGATACAGAGCACAAACTTTCCCTGTTTGCAGACGATTTATTAGCTACAATAATGCACCCGGTTTCCTCCCTCCCCCATCTTATGAAAGAGCTGTCCAATTTCGGTTCACTTTCCAATTTTAAGATCAACATGTCCAAATCCTGCGCCTTGAACATCTCCACCCCTCCCGATACAGTGGTTAAACTTAAACAATCTTTCCCCTTTACTTGGAATACCTCCCATTTGTCCTACTTGGGAATACAATTACCGAGCGATCTCTCCCGTTTGGTTTCATTGAATTTTATGCCCCTTCTCCGAAACTCTCAGGGCCGACTACAGTAGATGGTACCTCAAACCACTTTCCTGGCTGGGGAGGGTGAATGTTGTGAAGATGAATACTCTCCCTAAGCTACACTATAAACTTCAGGCTCTTCCCATACGGATCCCAGACTCCTGGTTCAAGTCCATTCAACTCTTGATACAACAATTTGTCTGGTCCCGGAAACGGCCTAGAATTAGTCGGTCCACTATGATTCGCCCCACCCGATGCGGTGGTTTCCAGCTACCTGATATCAGAGGCTATTATTGGGCAATCCTGCTTAATAGGGTCTTGGATTGGACGAGGAATCGGGACACAAAGCAGTGGGTAGTTCTGGAGGGGCTTTATATGCAACAATACCCTGAGATCTTCCCTTGGCTCCCTTCCCTTCCTCCCCTCACCCAACTGTCACCGCGACCCTTTCCTTTTGGAAAAAAGCGCGCCGCTGGCCCTTCCTCTCTTCTGATTTCGGCCGTTGACCGCTTTTCTAGCCAACCCTGACTTTCTACCCGGCTTAACACTCTCTCACTTTCGCAATTGGGCTCTTGAAGGGCTCTTCAGGGTAGGCCAGCTGGCGATCTCCTCAGGAGTCAGACAGTTCTCGGAAGTGCGATCTAAATGGGAGATTCCACAACACGACTTTTGGAAATATTTACAGCTTAGACATTTTTTGCATTCCAAACACAGATATCTTCTAGCCTCTAGGGAACTAACACCGTTTGAGAGACTGTCTCTCTACGTGTAACCCCCAGCATACTGTTTCCACACTTTACAAATTATTACAGAGTCCCGGCGCTCAGGCGCCTCCACCTTACCAGTCAGCTTGGGAGAAGGACCTCGGGTTTCAACTATCAGACAAAGATTGGCGGATGATATTCCTCAAATCCCACAATAGTTCAGTCTGTATAAACTTTTAATGAGATAGTACAGACACCCCTCCCTCCTCCACTTCATGTACCCCGGACAGACAGGTGCTGGAGATGTCTTAACACCACTGGTTCCCTACTGCACATCTGGTGGAATTGCTCCTTACTTCGGCCATACTGGGTTGATGTAATCTCTATTTCCCAAGACATACTTCATACCCCCGTCCCCTCCGACCCGGCCTTCTGGTTGCTTTCCCACTTTTCTGTCACTGGCTCAGTATAAAACATCACTACTCCGCCATCTGTCTAATGCAGCACGGGCAGTTATTCCCACTCTATGGAGGTCATCATCCCCACCCACAAGGAAAACATGGTTCACTAGAATTAACTATTATATGAATATGGAGAACATCCTCCTGGTCTCCAGAGATAGACTTCCAGAATTCATGGCCACTTGGTTACCCTGGATAGAATATACGTCCTCAAAAGAGTACAAAGACTACATATATGCTACTAAATGATCTGAGTTTCGCAGGTGATTGATTAAAGAGATTGCAATCCCTTTCCCCTTTGTCTGATGGCCCCCCAGGTTTGGTCACACTGTTTATCTTCTACTCTTTCCTTCACTTCAAATCTTGCTCTTTTCTAGAGTACTTCGATTGTGTTACATATGTTACTATGATTGCACTCACTGTTTAGACAAATAACGAGTAGGTATTGCGATGATTCCATAGAACACCCTATCAAGGTCTGTGTCTGCACTGTCTTCCAGTGTTCAGGGTGGCAAGTTATCATGCTCCTTATGGCTAATATGCAATTGACGTTAATTATGTGTCTTGAAGCTCTTTTTGTCTAATGTGATGTAATCTTTATATTTTCCTAAATAAAAACAGATTATACAAAAAAGAAATGACCTCTGACGTCAGGCAAAGGAGCTAGGCCAGTGGGATTTTTTTTTTTTTACTATCCACGCCACCAACTACTCCCTTTAGTAACCCAGCGGCGAGCCCGAGCGTGGCGAGCGTACATTTCGGGTACCTTGTTTGGGCCTTGCTCATCCCCCTGGCGATGTTAGAGGTCCTTTCTCCAACTTGGTTTTAGCCATAACCATTCGAAGTGACATCTTACACTATACATAGCCTTACCATACCATCCCTTTAAACTGGACGCTCATGAATTACACAGGTTCTGTGGCTGATTTAAACCAGGTGAAATGCAGGCTTGAAGTCGGCCATCCACAGAACCTGTGTAATTCATGAGTGTCTCAGTTTAAAGGGATTGTATGGTAAGCCTTGATACGCATCATGTACCACACATTCTTTCATCACTTTATGAAAAGAGGCAGCTAGGGGGAAATCACAGACCCAAAGTTTTATTGAGAAACCGACACTTTAGAAAAAGTTTCCTCCATACTGTGTAGGATAGACTAGTCTTAGCCTGCGATAGACAATTCTCCCTCAGTTGGAGGTATTTTTCTGGCAACCCACAAAGCGTCCTTAACATTGGGGGTCATTCCGAGTTGTTCGCTCGTTAATTGTTTCTCGCAACGGAGCGATTAGTCGCTAATGCGCATGCACAATGTCCGCAGTGTGACTGCGCCAAGTAAATTTGCTATGCAGTTAGGAATTTTACTCACGGCATTACGAGGTGTTTTCTTCGTTCTGGTGATCGTAATGTGATTGACAGGAAGTGGGTGTTTCTAGGCGGAAACTGGCCGTTTTATGGGAGTGTGTGAAAAAACGCTACCGTTTCTGGGAAAAACGCGGGAGTGGCTGGAGAAACGGAGGAGTGTCTGGGCGAACGCTGGGTGTGTTTGTGACGTCAAACCAGGAACGACAAGCACTGAACTGATCGCACTGGCAGAGTAAGTCTCGAGCTACTCAGAAACTGCACAGAGAAGTCTTTTCGCAATATTGCGAATCTTTCGTTCGCAATTTTGAAAAGCTAAGATTCACTCCCAGTAGGCGGCGGCTTAGCGTGTGCAAAGCTGCTAAAAGCAGCTTGCGAGCGAACAACTCGGAATGACCCCCATTGTACATAAGGCACCAAGCTTTCTGGGTCACCCCATAGATGCGCATGCAGGTATTAGTCTAAGTGGTGGGAAAGGATCTTCCTGGACACACTGAGTTCATATTCCATATCCAACAGAATCTGTGCAAAGGGACAGTCCCAAAAGATGTGCATAGATGTTACTTTATTAGTGATGCACAAGAGACAATGACTGTATCTGCACAGTAGTGCATGAAGGCCCTGAGGAGGAAACTGTACCTAGATAGCCATTCATGTCGAGTACAGAAGTATCCTAATTGGTATTCTAGCATGTTGTCTGCAGCTCCCACTTTCTGTAAAGTACAGGAAGAGACTTCAAGCCAGAGATGATGCGATTCTCGAAAATCACATCACCTTGACACCCGTTGCGCGAATTTCACTTGGAAGTGGGTGGGACGTGGATAGATGATATACTCTTCTAGGGCATAGGTTCTCAAACTCGGTCCTCAGGACCCCACACAGTCCATGTTTTGCAGGTAACCCAGCAGGTGCACAGGTGTATTAATTACTCACTGACACATTTTAAAAGGTCCACAGGTGGAGCTAATTATTTCACTTGTGATTCTGCGAGTAGATCTGCAAAACATGCACTGTGTGGGGTCCTGAGGACTGAGTTTGAGAACCTGTGTTCTAGGGAGTCTGTGGGCCTCCCGAATAGTAGAGTCCCCCAGCTGTTCAGGGAAAGGCATGGAGATATCCTCTGCAGGGAGAGCCCTACTAATGGGCGGAGGATTTCATTACGCAGTTATCGGAGACTGAGTTAGGGATGGCCATTAAATAGTGGAGGTATGGCCGTCATTGCAGCAAGCCGTGTGATGGCATGCAGCCATTGCAAGGTAACCATTGGATAGTTTTACCATCAGTGGATGGTGGTGCGCATGTGCAGTGGGCAGTTGAAGTTTTGTACAGGTGCAGAGGAGCCAAGCTATAGAGACACAGAGTGTATGCAGCAGGAGTCCCATCAGTAGCATCAGATATAAGCATCACAGTCCTGACATTGATTGGGGAAAAGCATCTCCATAGCATCGACAACATCAGTGGTTGATTTTCAATGGCCATCTGTAGAGTCATGATAGGTAAGTGTTAGATTATCTGTAGTTATTTCCACAAGGGCAGCTATTACCCATCATTAGAAAAACCTTCTCCTAATTCTAAATGCAGCGTAGGATTAGCTCCAGTACCACTTCCTCATGTAGTTCTATTAGTGTTCATTCTGTGATACAACAAGTACAGTTCCTCTTTCCTTCCCGGGGTGTAGCTCTCTGCTCTGGTGCTTCTAGCTCACTCTGGTCTGTATTTCAGTATTGAGATACAGACCAGAGTGTGCTAGAAGCACCAAAGCAGAGAGCAACACCCCAGGCAGGAAAGAGGAACTGCATGGGTTGTGACAGGTGCTAAAATGAACAATAAACCTTCCTTGGTGGAAGACGATCCTATAATTTCCTCAGAAGTGTATTTACAATGAGTTCTGGAAAATCTGTAATATAAATTAATTCTAAAAAAATAATCCATCTGAATCACTGTGTGTTATGTACTTAAAGGAACTGAGTGGCCTGGGATCCAGAAAGAGTTTGCTGAACCAGTAAGTTATTGCAGTGCTATTGTGGTTGTTACCCTGTGTATATAGGGGCATTTCACAGGGAGATAGAAAGCCTTTAAATAATATTTTATGTTATATGCCCCATATATGTGCTGTTACTATTTACCAATGTAATACAGGTTGAGTATCCCATATCCAAATATTCCGAAATACGGAATATTCCGAAATACGGACTTTTTTGAGGGAGAGTGAAAAAGTGAAACCTTTGTTTTTTGATGGCTCAATGAACACAAACTTTGTTTAATACACAGTTATTAATAATACTGTATTAAATTACCTTCAGGCTGTGTATATAAGGTGTATATGAAACATAAATGAATTGTGTGAATGTACACACACTTTGTTTAATGCACAAAGTTATAAAAAATATTGGCTAAAATCACCTTCAGGCTGTGTGTATAAGGTGTGTATGATACATAAATGCATTCTGTGCTTAGACTTGGGTCCCATCGCCATGATATCTCATTATGGTATGCAATTATTCCAAAATACGGTAAAATCCCATATCCAAAATACCTCTGGTCCCAAGCATTTTGGATAAGGGATACTCAACCTGTATATGTAAATTCCTGCTGAGAAGCCAGAGAGAGATGTGTTTTCTTCGTTACACCATCAGTAGTGATGTGTTGTATGCTTTGTGTACAGTTTGTGTGTGTGTGTGTGTGTGTGTGTGTGTGTGTGTGTGTGTCACAATTTAGGAAGGGGTAGAAATGAGATTGAATTAATTGCTGAATCACAGAAAAATGCATTTGGAAACTTCTTGTTGTTTTCATCACGTTTTGCCCAGCAGCAGTCTCTGCATTGGAGTAATGTCTGTTGTGTTGTAGATGCGTGGAGGAGCGGTATACAGCCATTTGTCACGCTGCTCGCACGCGCTCCATACTATCCCTGGGAATTGCCTGCTTCAAACAGCTTCCTGACAAGGTAAGTGGGGGCCTGGGTGAGTGTCTCTGGCACGCCAGATCCTTTGTAAGATCTCCTATTATATCTCAACAGTGATGAGGGAAAGCTACAGTGGAGAAACCTGGGGGGATCATCAGAGCATTACATCAAGAGTTAAATGATATTTAAGTCTATTGTTGATTTGTTTATCCAGGGGTAGACGACGTGTAGCATACTCCCGTTGCTGGGGAACTACACATCCCAGCATACCCTGCCACATTTTTTCCGTTAGGACATGCCAATGCTGGCAGGGCATGTTGGGATGTATAGTTCCACTGTGCTAGAGTAATTGATGTTGCCTGTTGGGATAATGGTCACAAGAAGTGCGCAGCGGATGTGAAAGTGACTGTTAGGCCACATAGAGAGTCTTTAGCCAGGATGCCGGGTTTATTGGTGAAAAACAGGTACAGCGTTGTGCAGGAACATGATGGTAATGCATGGATTAACATCAGTGGTATCAAACACAGGGTATTACAGCTAATAGGTGTCTCCTCTCAAGAGCTACGTACTGCATGTGTGTGCAGTACTGTGACACACACAGTAAGGATAGCTGCAGTAGCACATCAGGTTGGAGGTTGCACCTCCCTGCAGACTCTGGGTCCTAGTGCTGCTCTCCCAGCAGCTTACTCCTGTGTTAAACCATATCAGAAGTAGTGTATTTAAGTACAGAAATCTCCCAGGCAATGACTGGGTAAAATAATAATACAGCAGTAGGAGGAGGAATAAGAATTCATACTATTGGGTATATTCAATTAGTGTTGGAAACTGCCATCTTGTCGGAAAAACGGCAGAAGGGGTTCCGACCTATTCAGTCCGGGCTCAGTTTTTCCGACAAGTCGGGAAATCTGAGTCGTCGGAATACACGCGGATCGGCGGCTTCAGCCGGCATTGAATAGAGTGCTGTCAGGTCCTTTCCGTCGGAAAGGACTCGACAGTTGTTGAATACGGCCCAATAGGGGAGAGGGGGAGATGGGTGTAAAGAGGGGCGTTTAATTAGGATGATGAGAGGGGATTAGATGGTAAGGAGTAATTGTCAGAAATACAGTGATTGACTAAGAATATGGGTTGGTCTCATGGTAATCAATTCATTGAGACCAAATGTAACATAATACATTGCAGTACAGGACCCTTGTTCTGTAATGGAGATAGAGGCAGATTCCGGTTTCTTCCAGTTGACTGCAATATTGTAATTAGCAGTGACTAAGCTGAGATGAATCCGGGTGTGTAAGTGCTGGGAAGGATGGAATAAAACAAACGGGGCTCTCACTCTTAGATACGGACACTGATGGAACTCTTACCTGTATTTCTCTGACGTCCTAGTGGATGCTGGGGACTCCGTAAGGACCATGGGGAATAGCGGCTCCGCAGGAGACTGGGCACAAAAGTAAAGCTTTAGAACTACCTGGTGTGCACTGGCTCCTCCCCCTATGACCCTCCTCCAAGCCTCAGTTAGATTTTTGTGCCCGAACGAGAAGGGTGCACACTAGGTGGCTCTCCTGAGCTGCTTAGTGAAAAGTTTAGTTTTAGGTTTTTTATGTTCAGTGAGACCTGCTGGCAACAGGCTCACTGCATCGAGGGACTAAGGGGAGAAGAAGCGAACTCACCTGCGTGCAGAGTGGATTGGGCTTCTTAGGCTACTGGACATTAGCTCCAGAGGGACCGATCACAGGCCCAGCCATGGATAGGTCCCAGAGCCGCGCCGCCGGCCCCCTTACAGAGCCAGAAGACAGAAGAGGTCCTGTCTTCAACAAGGTAGCGCACAGCACTGCAGCTGTGCGCCATTGCTCTCAGCACACTTCACACTCCGGTCACTGAGGGTGCAGGGCGCTGGGGGGGGGGGCGCCCTGAGACGCAATAAAAACACCTTGGATGGCAAAAAAATGCATCACATATAGCTCCTGGGCTATATGGATGAATTTAACCCCTGCCAGAATACACAGAAAAACGGGAGATAAGGCCGCCGAGAAGGGGGCGGAGCCTATCTCCTCAGCACACTGGCGCCATTTTCCCTCACAGCTCCGTTGGAGGGAAGCTCCCTGGCTCTCCCCTGCAGTCACTACACTACAGAAAGGGTTAAAAAAGAGAGGGGGGCACTAATTACGCGCAGTATTAAAAATACAGCAGCTATAAGGGGAAAAACACTTATATAAGGTTATCCCTGTATATATATAGCGCTCTGGTGTGTGCTGGCAAACTCTCCCTCTGTCTCCCCAAAGGGCTAGTGGGGTCCTGTCCTCTATCAGAGCATTCCCTGTGTGTGTGCTGTGTCGGTACGTTTGTGTCGACATGTATGAGGAGAAAAATGATGTGGAGACGGAGCAGATTGCCTGTAATAGTGATGTCACCCCCTAGGGGGTCGACACCTGAGTGGATGAACTGTTGGAAGGAATTACGTGACAGTGTCAGCTCTGTATAAAAGACAGTGGTTGACATGAGACAGCCGGCTACTCAGCTTGTGCCTGTCCAGACGTCTCATAGGCCGTCAGGGGCTCTAAAGCGCCCGTTACCTCAGATGGCAGATATAGACGCCGACACGGATAATGACTCCAGTGTCGACGGTGAAGAGACAAATGTGACTTCCAGTAGGGCCACACGTTACATGATTGAGGCAATGAAAAATGTTTTACACATTTCTGATAATACGAGTACCACCAAAAAGGGGTATTATGTTCGGTGAGGAAAAACTACCTGTAGTTTTCCTGAATCTGAGAAATTAAATGAGGTGTGTGATGATGCGTGGGTTTCCCCCGATAACAACTGATAATTTCTAAAATGTTATTGGCATTATATCCTTTCCCGCCAGAGGTTAGGGTACGTTGGGAAACACCCCCTAGGGTGGATAAAGCGCTCACACGCTTGTAAGAACAAGGGCTCTACCCTCTCCTGAGATGGCAGCCCTTAAGGATCCTGCTGATAGAAAGCAGGAGGGTATCCTAAAATGTATTTACACACATACTGGTGTTATACTGCGACCAGCAATCGCCTCAGCCTGGATGTGCAGTGCTGGGTTGGCGTGGTCGGATTCCCTGACTGAAAATATTGATACCCTAGATAGGGACAGTATATTATTGCCTATAGAGCATTTAAAAGATGCATTTCTATA
This sequence comes from Pseudophryne corroboree, assembly GCF_028390025.1. NCBI lineage: Eukaryota > Metazoa > Chordata > Amphibia > Anura > Myobatrachidae > Pseudophryne > Pseudophryne corroboree. The sequence goes on along the minus strand of NC_086452.1, from coordinate 60,959,379 downwards.
TATGCGTGATGCACAGCGGAATATTTGCCGACTGGCATCAAGTCTAAGTGCGTTGTCCATTTCTGCCAGTAGAGGGTTATGGACACGACAGTGGTCAGGTGATGCGGATTCCAAACGGCATTTGGAAGTATTGCCTTATTAAGGGGAGGAGTTATTTGGGGTCGGTCTTTCAGACCTGGTGGCCATGGCAACAGCTGGGAAATCCACGTTTGTACCCCAGGTCGCCTCTCAACATAAGAAGACGCCGTATTATCAGGCACAGTCCTTTTGTGGGCAAGCGGGCAAAAGGTTCCTCATTTCTGCCCCGTGACAGAGGGAGAGGAAAAAGGCTGCAGAAATCGGCCAGTTCCCAGGAACAGAAGCCCTCTCCCGCCTCTGCCAAGCCCTCAGTATGACGCTGGGGCTTTACAAGCAGAATCAGGCACGGTGGGGGCCCGTCTCAATGAATTTCAGCGCGCAGTGGGCTCACTCGCAATTAGACCCCTGGATCCTTCAGGTGATATCTCAGGGGTACAAATTGGAATTCGAGACGTCTCCCCCTCGCCGTTTCCTAAAGTCGGCTTTACCGATGTCTCCCTCTGACAGGGAGGCAGTTTTGGAAGCCATTCACAAGCTGTATTCCCAGCAGGTGATAATCAAGGTACCCCTCCTGCAACAGGGAACGGGGTATTATTCCACACTGTTGTGGTACCGAAGCCGGACGGCCCGGTGAGACCGATTCTAAATCTAAAATCTTGAACACTTACATACGGAGGTTCAAATTCAAGATTGAGTCACTCAGAGCAGTGATTGCGAACCTGGAAGAAGGGGACTACATGATGTCTCGGGACATCAAGGATGCTTACCTTCATGTCCCAATTTACCCTTCTCACCAAGGGTACCTCAGGTTTGTGGTACAGAACTGTCACTATCAGTTTCAGACGCTGCCGTATGGATGGTCCACGGCACCCCGGGTCTTTACCAAGGTAATGGCCGAAATGATGATACTCTTTCGAAGGAAGGGAATTTTAGTTATCCCTTACTTGGACGATTCCCTGATAAGGGTAAGATCCAGGGAACAGTTGGAGGTCGGTGTAGCACTATCTCAGGTAGTGTTGCGGCAGCACGATTGGATTCTCAATATTCCAAAATCGCAGCTGATTCCGACGACTCGTCTTCTGTTCCTAGGGATGATCCTGGACACAGTCCAGAAAAAGGTGTTTCTCCCGGAGGAGAAAGTCGGGAACCTCCTATAACCGAGCCAAGTCTCAGTACATCAATGAAAGGGTTCTGGGAAAAATGGTGGCTTCCTACGAAGCAATCCCATTCGGCAGATTCCACGCAAGAACTTTCCAGTGGGACCTGCTGGACAAATGGTCCGGGTCGCATCTTCAGATGCATCAGCGGATAACCCTGTCACCAAGCACAAGGGTGTCTCTCCTGTGGTGGTTGCAGAGTGCTCATCTTCTAGAGGGCCGCAGATTTGACATTCAGGACTGGGTCCTGGTGACCACGGATGCCAGCCTGCGAGGCTGGGGAGCAGTCACACAGGGAAGGAATTTCCAGAGCTTATGGTCAAGCCTGGAGACATCACTTCACATAAATATCCTGAAGCTAAGGGCCATTTACAATGCTCTAAGCTCAGCAAGACCTCTGCTTCAAGGTCACCCGGAGTTGATCCATTCGGACAACATCACGGCAGTCACCCACGTAAACAGACAGGGTGACACAAGAAGCAGGAGGGCAAGGCAGAAGCTGCAAGGATTCTTCGCTGGGCGGAAAATCATGTGATAGCACTGTCAGCAGTATTCATTCCGGGAGTGGACAACTGGGAAGCAGACTTCCTCAGCAGACACGACCCCCACCCGGGAGAGTGGGGACTTCACCCAGAAGTCTTCCACATGTTTATAAAACTCGACAAGTATTGCGCCAGGTCAAGGGACCCTCAGGCAATAGCTGTAGACGCTCTGGTAACACAGTGGGTGTACCATTCAGTGTATGTGTTCCCTCCTCTGCCTCTCATACCCAAGGTACTGAGAATTATAAGATGGAGAGGAGTAAGCACTATATTCGTGGCTCCGGATTGGCCAAGAAGTACTTGGTAACCGGAAATTCAAGAGATGCTCACGGAGGATCCGTGGCCTCTACCTCTAAGAAGGGACCTGCTCCAGCAAGGACCCTGTCTGTTCCAAGACTTACCGCGGCTGCGTTTGACGGCATGGCGGTTGAACGCCGGATCCTGAAGGAGAAAGGCATTCCGGATGAAGTCATTCCTATCCTGATCAAAGCCAGGAAAGATATAACCGCAAAACATTATCACCGCATTTGGCGAAAATATGTTGCGTGGTGCGAGGCCAGTAAGGCCCGACGGAGGAATTTTCAACTAGGTCGATTCCTACATTTCCTGCAAACAGGAGTGTCTATGGGCCTGAAATGGGGGTCCATTAAGGTTCAAATTTCGGCCCTGTCAATTTTCTTCCAAAAAGAACTAGCTTCAGTCCCTGAAGTTCAGACGTTTGTGAAAGGGGTACTGTATATACAGCCTCCTTTTGTGCCTCCAGTGGCACCTTGGGATCTAAATGTAGTTTTTGGGTTCCAAAAGTCACATTGGTTTGAACCACTTAAATATGTGGAGTTAAAATATCTCGCATGGAAAGTGGTCATGCTGTTGGCCCTGGCCTGGGCCAGGTGTTTGTCAGAATTGGCGGCTTTATCCTGTAAAAGCCCTCATCTGATTTTCCATTCGGACAGGGCGGAATTGAGGACTTGTCCTCAGTTTCTCCCTAAGGGGGTTTTCAGCGTTTCACCTGAATCAACCTATTGTGGTGCCTGCGGCTACTAGGGACTTGGAGGACTCCAAGTTGCTAGACGTTGTCAGGGCCCTGGAAATATAGGTTTCCAGGACGGCTGGAGTCAGAAAATCTGACTCGTTGTTTATTCTGTATGCACCTAACAAGCTGGGTGCTCCTGCTTCTAAGCAGACTATTGCTCGTTGGATTTGTAGTACAATTCAGCTTGCACATTCTGTGACAGGCCTGCCACAGCCAAAATCTGTAAAAGCCCATTCCACAAGGAAGGTGGGCTCATCTTGGGCGGCTGCCCGAGGGGTCTTGGCTTTACAACTTTGCCGAGCAGCTACTTGGTCAGGAGCAAATACGTTTGTAAAATTCTACAAATTTGATACCCTGGCTGAGGAGGACCTGGAGTTCTCTCATTTGGTGCTGCAGAGTCATCCGCACTCTCCCGCCCGTTTGGGAGCTTTGGTATAATCCCCATGGTCCTTACGGAGTCCCCAGCATCCACTAGGACGTCAGAGAAAATAAGAATTTACTTACCGATAATTCTATTTCTCGTAGTCCGTAGTGGATGCTGGGCGCCCATCCCAAGTGCGGATTGTCTGCAATACTGGTACATAGTTATTGTTACCAAAAAAATCGGGTTATTGCTGTAGTGAGCCATCTTTTCTAGAGGCTCCTCTGTTATCATGCTGTTTACTGGGTTTAGATCACAAGTTATATGGTGTGATTGGTGTGGCTGGTATGAGTCTTACCCGGGATTCAAAATCCTTCCTTATTGTGTACGCTCGTCCGGGCACAGTATCCTAACTGAGGCTTGGAGGAGGGTCATAGGGGGAGGAGCCAGTGCACACCAGGTAGTTCTAAAGCTTTACTTTTGTGCCCAGTCTCCTGCGGAGCCGCTATTCCCCATGGTCCTTACGGAGTCCCCAGCATCCACTACGGACTACGAGAAATAGAATTATCGGTAAGTAAATTCTTATTTTTACTTAAGCCAGACCCATTCCTTGCAGGTAATTTCTGCTTTGTCCTCTTCCCATTTGATTACATGTTGGTCCTTCAAGGGCTGATTGTCGGATAATAATTGGGAGAGGTGTGTGTATGACAAAAGACCAAATGTGTTAAATGGAACGGCAAATAATTAATCTGGAGATTGGGACAACCTAGACTTTTGAAGATTCTTTAGGAAAATGGAGAAAACACATTCCGGAGGGGTCTGGAAAAGGTAGAGCAATGTCGGAAGGACAGTCAGGAGATACACATCATGTTGCAGTCCACAAAGTTTCTGTTGATGCTAAGCATGGAAACATTTCCAGCAGCGATATGGTTATGAGTAGAGGATGAGTGGGTTCGGATTTACTCGGTTCTTTACGCCAGAATTATCGCCGTCTCTTATTTTCTGGATTTTTCTTATTGGATATCCAAAACACATGACGTCCGACAGCCAATAAGGAGATTCAGGTAAATCCAAGTAAATCAAAGTAAAACCGAACCCGCTCATCTCTAGTTATGAGAAGTTTTCCCATTGAGTTTTATTTGAAGGTCAGCGTTCTCTTCTTTGTCAACAGCATTCTCTTCTTCCTTCCTGCCCTCCCTGGAGTGCCTACTTTAGTTATTGTCCTCAATAGTAATAGTCTCAGGTAACTGCTTTGAATTTGTTGTGAACTACTGGTTTCTCTCCACAAGAGGGAACCATCATACTGCTATTCTCAGTTCACCAGTCTACAGCAAATGCTCCAACACAGCATGGTGTAACACAGAAACATAGCCTTCGACGCCGGGTAAGAACCACTTGGTCCATCTAGTCTGCCCCTTTTTGAACCATATTGTTACCTCAAACCCTATTTGATCCTTATTTCTTTGTAAGGATATCCTTATCTCTATCCCATGCATGTTTAAATTGCTCTACTGTCTTAGCCTCTACCACCTCTGCTGGGAGGCTACTCCACTTGTCCACTACCCTTTGTGTGAAGTAATTTTTCCTCAAATTTCCCCTGAACCTCCCCCCCTCTAGTCTCAGCGCATGTCCTCGTGTTCTAATACTTCTCCTCTTCCTTTGAAGAATGTCTCCCTCCTGTACCATGTTAAAATCCTTAATATATTTGGAAGTTTCTCTTGACAAGGCCAGCACAAAGGCAGGAGTGGAAGCGATTCCATTATAAAGCCACGCTAAATGCCTATGTACCAGTTACAGGCCTACTTTCTTAGCAACTGTGAATCTTTGCTAAGATATGGTCCAACAGCCAGGCATACAGAAACACTCGGCCTTCCTCAAGGTAACTACAATTTCCATTGGCAGCTGCACAAAAGTATATTGTATCAATGTAATCAACATACAATCTGAGTGAAGGATTTGCAGGAGGAGAGGGTGGTCCACAGTGTAAAAAGCAGCAGAGAGGTCAAGGAGCATAAGCAGAGAGTGGTGGCCCTTGGATTTGGCAGTAAGGCAGTCAATGTAGACTTTCGTGAGGGCTGTTTCAGTAGAGTGGAGAGGATGGAAGACTGATTGAAATGGGTCAAACGGAGTGGGAAGAGATAATGGCAGTAAGGTGGTTGTAGACAATATGTTCAAGAAGTTTGGAGTAAAAGGGAGGTGAGAGATGGGTCGGTAGTTGGAGATAGTGTTAGGATCAAGGGTAGGTTTTTTTATTTTGTAGAATAGGGGAGACAGCGGCATTCTTGAAGGCAGAGGGGACAGTGCTTGATGAGAGGGAGAGATTGAGGAGGTGGGGAAGGTGGTTAAAGGCAGAAGGAAAGGGTCTAGTATGGAGGACCAGATGAGGGCCATGACTGCATCTCCAGATACAGGAGAAAAATAAGTCAGTTGGTAAGATGGATGGATAGGGTTAGGTTGGTGAGGGTCTGGTCGGATGTGAAGTCCTGGCATCTGAAGTCAATTTTGGATGTGAAGTAGGTGGCAAAGTCTAGGACAGAGAGTGAAGAGGGGAGTCGAGGCGGAGGTGACAGTGGGAAAGACACTTTGGAGGTTTGGAGGAGATGAGGTTCTTGTAGTACGACTGTTTAGAGAGGGACAGGCACCACTGTAGGATGAGAGCATACATTTCAAATGAAGTAAATCTGCCTTTGAGCATGATATCCTCCACTGTCGCTCTGCGGTACAAGTACATTTGGCAGATATCTGATGAATTTGGAATGCCAGGGTTGATGAACAGTGGTCACCGGAGCAACAGAGTCGAGCAGAAGTAAGGGAGGCATTGTATAGGGAAGTGGCTTGGTCAGGGCAGGAGAGAGAATAGCAGAGAGAAATGAGTCCAACGGGGAGGATAAGGAAACTGTGTTGAGGGCCTCAATGTTACGCTTAGTTATGGTAGCCTATATTTCTGTATGAACCACCATGGAATGATAGGCGGTTTATAAATTGATTAAAAAAAATAACATTTCTGCTGCGGGGTACACTGGATTAACATTGGGGTGTAGAGTAGGATCTTAAACAATGCAGTTCAACTGTTACAAGGTATGTGATGAGACCGTTTGTTTATATTCTGAGCTATTAATAAAGTGGCGTTCTGTAGTGTGCCCACCCCCTCAGCAGGAACTTGTTAGAGCCCTCTGCTGTGTTTTAGCATAGGATACTGGGCCACAGTGTATTACGTGGGTGGGGCATTTGTGAGTATACTGGAATGGATGGAGAGGTATACTGCAGGATGGGATAGTTGTGGGTTAATACCCTTACCCTAAAGGGTAGACTGGATGGGCCATATGGTTCTTATCTGCTTTTGACTTATATGTTTTATACTGGAATGGTGGAAGGGGTATACTGAAGGGTGGGACAGTTGTGTCTTAATACCCTAACACAATCCCCTAAACTAACCCTAATACCTTCCACCCAATACTGTAAACCCTAATACGCTGACACAATCCCCTAAACCAGTGGTCTCCAACCTTAATTGGAGTGTGAGCTACTTTTGGAAAATAATACCTCTAGAAGAGCTAACCCCTCCCCCCAATGCGCGCGCGGTCCTGCAAAAGTGGGTGTGGGCTCGCAACTGCAAATAATGCCGCCCCCCCCCCCCTGCATAGTGCCAAATACACGAGTAACGCCCCCTCGCGTAGTGCCAGATACACGAGTAATGCCTCCCAGATATACAAATAATCCCCCCCAGCGGTGCCAGATACACAAATAATGCCTCCCCCCTCACCAGCAGTGCCAGATACAAGTCAGAGCTCGCAGTTTTTGGACTTTGCCCCCGCAGCAGCTGCTCGCTTGTGTGTGACAGGAGGAGATGAGGGGAGCAGCGCACCCTAGCACAGCGCGTGCCTCAGTCTCCTGCTCCGTCCACTCCTCACTGAAGTCCCGGCGCCGATGTCTCCGGCCGCGTGGCCACTTGATATATAGTGCTGACTGGCAGGCAATCAGGAACCAGCGCACAAGCTCTGATTGGCTGACGGCTGGCACCATATTAATATGCACCCACCGCCAAGTGAGGTGAGATACCCAGGAAGCGGTGACGAGCTATCCGTCGCTTGCTGCTCTAAACTAACCCTAATACCTTACACCTAATACTGTAAACCCTAACCCTAATACCCTAACCTTCAAGGGCAGACTGGATGGGCCATGTGGTTCTTTTCTGCCGTGAAATTTTATGTTTCTATGTGTAGCCTTAAGAGTAAGAGATGGAGAAGCAGAGAGGGGTAAGGTAAGAGTGCAAGTGATGGTAGGAGAGGGGTAATGGGAAGTTAGAGCAATCAAAAATTTTACAACAGTGAGTGAAGACCAGCTAAAGTGAGTGCCCACTCACATGGGAGGGTGAGGAGGTCCACTGGGAGAAACCAAGGGATGATGTCAGGTTAAGGAGTTCAGAGGCAAGGGAGGTCAGTCTGAATAAATATGTACAGATCGTATTATTAAAAGGGCGTACAGTGGCAGAAACACCACAAATCTACACTAGACTGATAGATATATATTAGTGATGAGCGGGTTCGGTTCCTCGGAATCCGAACCCCCCCCCGAACGTCACCCATTTTACACGGTTCCGAGGCAGATTCGAATCTTCCCGCCTTGCTCGGTTAACCCGAGCGCGCCCGAACGTCATCATCCCGCTGTCGGATTCTCGTGAGATTCGGATTCTATATAAGGAGCCGCGCGTCGCCGCCATTTTTCACTCGTGCATTGGAAATGATAGTGAGAGGACGTGGCTGGCATCCTCTCAGTTTTATTCAGGTGGCTGCAAATATCTGTGCTCACTGCTTTATTGTGGGGACTGGGGACCAGCAGTAATATATATAGGAGGAGTACAGTGCAGAGTTTTGCTGACCAGTGACCACCAGTATTATACGTTCTCTGCCTGAAAAACGCTCCATATCTGTGCTCAGTGTGCTGCATATATCTGTGCTCACACTGCTTTATTGTGGGGACTGGGGACCAGCAGTATTATATAGGAGGAGTACAGTGCAGAGTTTTGCTGACCAGTGACCACCAGTATTATACGTTCTCTGCCTGAAAAACGCTCCATATCTGCGCTGCATTGTAGTATATAGTAGGAGTACAGTGCATAATTTTGCTGACCACCAGTATATAATATATAGCAGTACGGTACAGAAGGCCACTGCTCAACCTACCTCTGTGTCGTCAATTATATTATCCATCCATACCTGTGGTGCATTTCAGTTTTGCACAGTTTGCTGACCACCAGTATATAATATATAGCAGTACGGTACAGTAGGCCACTGCTCTACCTACCTCTGTGTCGTCAAGTATACTATCTATCAATACCTGTGGTGCATTTCAGTTGTGCGCAGTATATATAGTAGTAGGCCATTGCTATTGATACTGGCATATAATTCCACACATTAAAAATGGAGAACAAAAATGTGGAGGATAAAATAGGGAAAGATCAAGATCCACTTCCACCTCGTGCTGAAGCTGCTGCCACTAGTCATGGCCGAGACGATGAAATGCCATCAACGTCGTCTGCCAAGGCCGATGCACAATGTCATAGTAACGAGCATGTAAAATCCAAAAAATAAAGCTCAGTAAAATGACCCAAAAATCTAAATCAAAATCGTCTGAGGAGAAGCGTAAACTTGCCAATGTGCCATTTACGACACGGAGTGGCAAGGAACGGCTGAGGCCCTGGCCTATGTTCAAGGCTAGTGGTTCAGCTTCACCTGAGGATGGAAGCACTCATCCTCCTGCTAGAAAACTTAAAAGAGTTAAGATGGCAAAAGCACAGCAAAGAACTGTGCGTTCTTCTAAATCACAAGTCCCCAAGGAGAGTCCAATTGTGTCGGTTGCGATGCCTGACCTTCCCAACACTGGACGGGAAGAGGTTGCGCCTTCCACCATTTGCACGCCCCCTGCAATTGCTGGAAGGAGCACCCGCAGTCCAGTTCCTGATAGTCAAATTGAAGATGTCACTGTTGAAGTACACCAGGATGAGGATATGGGTGTTGCTGGCGCTGGGGAGGAAATTGACAAGGAGGATTCTGATGGTGAGGTGGTTTGTTTAAGTCAGGCACCCGGGGAGACACCTGTTGTCCGTGGGACGAATATGGCCATTGACATGCCTGGTCAAAATACAAAAAACATCACCTCTTCGGTGTGGAATTATTTCAACAGAAATGCGGACAACTGGTGTCAAGCCATGTGTTGCCTTTGTCAAGCTGTAATAAGTAGGGGTAAGGACGACGTTAACCACCTAGGAACATCCTCCCTTATACTTCACCTGGACCGCATTCATCAGAAGTCAGTGACAAGTTCAAAAACTTTGGATGACAGCGGAAGCAGTCCACTAACCACTAAATCCCTTCCTCTTGTAACCAAGCTCCTGCAAACCACACCACCAACTCCCTCAGTGTCAATTTCCTCCTTAGACAGGAAAGCCAATAGTCCTGCAGGCCATGTCACTGTCAAGTCTGACGAGTCCTCTCCTGCCTGGGATTCCTCCGATGCATCCTTGAGTGTAACGCCTACTGCTGGCGCTGCTGTTGTTGCTGCTGGGAGTCGATCGTCACCCCAGAGGGGAAGTCGGAAGACCGCTTGTACTACTTCCAGTAAGCAATTGACTGTCCAACAGTCCTTTGCGAGGAAGATGAAATATCACAGCAGTCATCCTACTGCAAAGCGGATAACTCAGGCCTTGGCAGCCTGGGCGGTGAGAAACGTGTGTCCGGTATCCACCGTTAATTCACAGTCAACTAGAGACTTGATTGAGGTACTGTGTCCCCGGTACCAAATACCATCTAGGTTCCATTTCTCTAGGCAGGCGATACCGAAAATGTACACAGACGTCAGAAAAAGAGTCACCAGTGTCCTAAAAATGCAGTTGTACCCAATGTCCACTTAATCACGGACATATGGACAAGTGGAGCAGGGCAGACTCAGGACTATGACTGTGACAGCCCACTGGGTAGATGTATTGCCTCCCGCAGCAAGAACAGCAGCGGCGGCACCAGTAGCAGCATCTCGCAAACGCCAACTCGTTCCTAGGCAGGCTACGCTTTGTATCACCGCTTTCCAGAAAAGGGCACACAGCTGACAACCTCTTACGGAATCTGAGGAACATCATCGCAGAATGGCTTACCCCAATTGGACTCTCCTGGGGATTTGTGACATCGGACAACGCCACCAATATTGTGCGTGCATTACATCTGGGCAAATTCCAGCACGTCCCATGTTTTGCACATACATTGAATTTGGTGGTGCAGAATTATTTAAAAAACGACAGGGGCGTGCAAGAGATGCTGTCGGTGGCCCAAAGAATTGCTGGCCACTTTCGGCATTCAGCCACCGCGTGCCGAAGACTGGAGCACCAGCAAACACTCCTGAACCTGTCCTGCCATCATCTGAAGCAAGAGGTGGTAACGAGGTGGAATTCAACCCTCTATATGCTTCAGAGGATGGAGGAGCAGCAAAAGGCCATTCAAGCCTATACATCTGCCTACGATATAGGCAAAGGAGGGGGAATGCACCTGACTCAAGCGCAGTGGAGAATGATTTCAACGCTGTGCAAGGTTCTGCAACCCTTTGAACTTGCCACACGTGAAGTCAGTTCAGACACTGCCAGCCTGAGTCAGGTCATTCCCCTCATCAGGCTTTTGCAGAAGAAGCTGGAGACATTGAAGGAGGAGCTAAAACAGAGCGATTCCGCTAGGCATGTGGGACTTGTGGATGGAGCCCTTCATTCGCTTAACCAGGATTCACGGGTGGTCAATCTGTTGAAATCAGAGCACTACATTTTGGCCACCGTGCTCGATCCTAGATTTAAAACCTACGTTGTGTCTGCCGGAAAGAGAGATACAAGTCTGCAGAGGTTCAAAGACCTGCTGGTGAGAAAATTGTCAAGTCAAGCGGAACGTGACCCGTCAACAGCTCCTCCTTCACATTCTCCCGCAACTGGGGGTGCGAGGAAAAGGCTAAGAATTCCGAGCCCACCCACTGGCGGTGATGCAGGGCAGTCTGGAGCGAGTGCTGACATCTGGTCCGGACTGAAGGACCTGCCAACGATTACTGACATGTCGTCTACTGTCACTGCATATGATTCTGTCACCATTGAAAGAATGGTGGAGGATTATATGAGTGACAGCATCCAAGTAGGCACGTCAGACAGTCCGTACGTGTACTGGCAGGAAAAAGAGGCAATTTGGAGGCCCTTGCAGAAACTGGCTTTATTTTACCTAAGTTGCCCCCCCTCCAGTGTGTACTCCGAAAGAAATGGAACAAGCCAACCTAGGTTGGAAGGGGCGCTGTGGGTGTGATTCCAATTTGAGGTGTACAGCAGCTGCCTGGATAGGTTAGTTACACCTATATAGAAATACGAACTAAATACAACAACAATAAGGCTGCGCTTAGAGAGATGAATTGTCTGAATACCAAATAAAATTTATTATACTTAAAATCAGTCTATTAGACAATTAAAAATGAATATACACTGTGATGAATAACCTCTAATCACCATTTAAACAACACATAAGCTTGTTCCAAATTAACCATGGAACCCTGTATGCTTAGAACCGATTGTATCCTGGGGCTATAGCATAGTCCCTGGGCTGGAGAAATATGTCCCAACGCTGGAGGATTAGCAATTCCAATAATGAAGCATGTTTTAAGGAAAGTCCTCACCAGTTGTGCGTTTTGATGAACAAAAGTCCAGTCCTTAGTTGCGGATATGGATCAAATTGAGCAATTTGCAGGGTCCACGGTGGTCCAAGCTGAGGTGGTGAGTTGTACCACCCACTACAACTCACCACCTCAGCTTGGACCACCGTGGACCATGCAAATTGCTCAATTTGATCCATATCCGCAACTAAGGACTGGACTTTTGTTCATCAAAACGCACAACTGGTGAGGACTTTCCTTAAAACATGCTTCATTATTGGAATTGCTAATCCTCCAGCGTTGGGACATATTTCTCCAGCCTATTGACTATGCTATAGCCCCAGGATACAATCGGTTCTAAGCATACAGGGTTCCATGGTTAATTTGGAACAAGCTTATGTGTTGTTTAAATGGTGATTAGAGGTTATTCATCACAGTGTATATTCATTTTTAATTGTCTAATAGACTGATTTTAAGTATAATAAATTTTATTTGGTATTCAGACAATTCATCTCTCTAAGCGCAGCCTTATTGTTGTTGTATTTAGTTTGTACTCCGAAAGAGTGTTTAGTGCAGCCGCTCACCTTGTCCGCAATCGGCGTACGAGGTTACTTCCAGAAAATGTGGAGAAGATGATGATCATCAAAATGAATTATAATCCATTCCTCCGTGGAGACATTCACCAGCAATTGCCTTCAGAAAGTACACAGGGACCTGAGATGGTAGATTCCAGTGGGGACGAATTAATAATCTGTGAGGAGGGGGATGTACACAGTGAAAGGAGTGAGGAATCGGACGATGAGGAGGAGGTGGACATTTTGCCTCTGTAGAGCCAGTTTGTGCAAGGAGAGATTAATTGCTTCTTTTTTGGTGGGGGCCCAAACCAACCAGTCATTTCAGTCACAGTCATGTGGCAGACCCTGTGGCTGAAATGATGGGTTTGTTAAAGTGTGCATGTCCTATTTATACAACATAAGGGTGGGTGGGAGGGCCCAAGGACAATTCCATCTTGCACCTCTTTTTTCTTTCATTTTTCTTTGCATCATGTGCAGTTTGGGGACTATTTTTTTAAATGCCATCCTGTCTGACACTGCAGTGCCACTCCTAGATGGGCCAGGTGTTTGTGTCGGTCGCTTAGCTTAGTCATCCAGCGACCTCGGTGCAAATTTTAGGCCTAAATATAATATTGTGAGGTGTGAGGTGTTCAGAATAGACTGGAAATGAGTGGAAATTATGGTTATTGAGGTTAATAATACTATGGGATCAAAATTACCCCCAAATTCTATGATTTAAGCTGTTTTTGAGGGGGTTTTGTAAAAAAACACCCGAATCCAAAACACACCCGAATCTGACCAAAAAATTTCAGGGAGGTTTTGCCAAAACACGTCCGAATCCAAAACACGGCCGCGGAACCGAATCCAAAACCAAAACACAAAACCCGAAAAATGTCCGGTGCACATCACATTGTACACAAATCCGTCTCTGGGCAATCTGATTTCTCCCTGCATCTCTTTATATGTTGAGGAAAATAACTAATTAGTGTAATAAGAGCTGTGATGACAACAGCTGGGGCACCTGGCTGTTCCTCTCTTACTGTAAATTAGGGTAAGGGGTTCCAAAAAAAAATGAATATTCGGGGAGTAGGGTGTTTAGTACCGGCTTTTTGATACATGTACATACATATTACATATTTATTTTTAATGTTCTATTCTCTTAATGGACAAATCCACTAATTTCTATGTATTGGACTACAGACACCAGATTATATTCAGTATTCTTCTGTTTATACTGGATAGCCTACGTTTTGAAGTGGGTGTGAACGGAACGACCTGTAGCTTTATGGGATCATCCAAATGTTCACAGCTGTGCAGAGTATTTGAGGAGGAGCGTATGCTGATCTTACGGAGGGCCCTAACTTCTCCACATGTAATTATATTTGTGAGGAAAGGGTTTACTGTCTGAGAGGGAAACGGGGGCAGGAGGGAAGCTGCAGCCAAAACGTTGGCTAATGGGAAGAGCAGGGTCCTCCCACAGCGCAGGCTAATGACGTGACGCACAAAGATGGTGATGTCAAACGCATCTATGTATTTAACTGCTGGAAGTTCATATATTACACCCTAATTATTAATTTGATTTGCAAACACTGGGCTATTAATATAAAAAAAAACTTCCTGTTGTAAGGAATACAGATGGTGGAAACTATGTATGATCACCAGCTCACAAGGAGATGGGTTATAACTTCGCTTTCTAGCTGTTAAAATGATCTGTAAATAGCGGTTGGTATCAGTTGGAGAATATTCGCTGGACTTCCCGTTTACAGAGTTGCAGCAATTTGTGTCTGGTGAAGATAATAACCGCAGAGAGAGTAACAGGAAACGGGCAGGAAATTACCGTTATGTTGGTTTCTTCAGTAATAGTGACTACAGCACCAATGTGATAGTGCCGTATATATAATGTGTCAGCTCTGTACAGAGGGTAATTATACAATCTTTCCCCGTACAATTACTGGTGTTTCATTGCAGAACTATTTAGTGTGCTGCACCCCACCACTTGTATGTGTGTTATCATTTATTTATTAAGTTTAAGAGCGAAACCAATGAATTTTTCTAGGAAGTGCTGCAGAGTACACAGCAGTCCACGTACAGCCCTGTGCAGAGAGTTAGCTCTTTAGACAAGTACATAGTTAGTGCCGCATAGAGTTAATTCCCGAAAACCGGTCCCTTTCCCGCCTCAGCAGAGTTTTCATGTACGATTGAAGAGAGATTAAATTAGGTTTTCCAGTTTTATATCTTTATGGAACAAGGATGATTATACAGTATTGAAAGGACAATATACATGGCCAGTCCTTATAGGAAGATCCATAGCTCCTAGGACAGTAAGACTGCCCAAGCAGCAGTTCAGGAGCGTCTTGTGTGTGCAGTGTCCTGTTCTAGGATGAGAGCTCCTGTGTGGCCTGGCGGCACACGAGGGCACACCATCAGTTTTGGGGAGTGGTAGATTGTCATTTCCCGGATGGAAGAAATAGAACCTGTAGGAAATGTATATAGATAGCTGCTGTCAGTTCATACATCTTGGGAATCCTTTCTCATTCAGTAAATGCTCATCCTGCCTAGTTCAGGCCTTTGTGACATTCTTATGTCCATTCCCAGGTTGGTCTGTATGATAAATCTGCAGTGGAACAGAGAGAGTGGTTCCTGGGATACAGAATTAGCATCTGGCTCGGGTGTGTTCTCACCTAGATTCGGTCTGGGAGAAACCTCAGCCAGACAAACCGTAGGTGTGATCAGTCCTGTGAGCGTTACACTGGTCTGCTATGCACTGGTGGCTGTGTCCCACATGTGCTATAACACAGGTAGCCTTTCCTATGGAATCATTAGTGATATGAATGAGCTATGTCATTTTATCGGCTTGTAAGTGAATCGTGTCTCGGTCATTTTGTCATCTTGATGCTTGGCATAATGGCGGCCATATTGCATTGTTGGTTTTAAATATACATAATTAGGAATGACGCCCATGTCCGTGGTACACACAGCTTTTTATGTCCTTACTGTTTAATATTGCGGTGCATTGTGCATGTAGCACTGACGCAGGGTCTCGCTGTCTTGTCTCTGCAGGGGGAGAATGTCTACCTGTCCCAGATCTACAATCTGACCCTGCTGTGTATGGAGGATTATACAATCGAACCGCAGTCCGTGCAGTTCCTCGTCCAACACGGCTTTGACTTTAATAAACAGTATTCGCTGGGGATCCCGTACCACAAGGGGAACGATAAGGTAACCCTTTGTAATCACAGGACGCCTTCTTTACGTTGTTGGTGGGGTGATCGTACCATAAAAGTCCTGGCTGCCGGGCAAGCCAGTGTTCGGTGGCTCTGGCACTACTGGTTGCACCGGACTGTCTTTGGGCGATTTTTGTTTTTCGGAGATGACTATGAATTTGCTTACGTGGTGGTTAATCACAATATTCTTGGGAACACACAACATTGTTCATCCTGACTGGGGAACCACATCTTTCATGGGGCTGGAGATACCAGAATGACCAAAACCAATTCCATCAATTACAAACAACTTTTTTTTTTTTTTTTTTTTTTTTAGATGATGTCCCCCTGCTTCAACTGATCTGCCAAATTGTGTTGGGAAAGGAACAATCTGTGATCCTTGGTAGCACAGCATTCTGGGGCGTGATTTTGGCAGTCAGGCGCATCACTGCAGAGGATCTGGGTAGCCAGAGGAGATCCGTAATGCACTTGTGCTCAACGGATCTCCTAAACCAGTGGTTCTCAAACTCTGTCCTCAGGACCCCACACGGTTCACATTTTTCCATGCCACCCGGCAGCTGCACTGTGTATCCCCAACTGTCACATTTTAAAAATCTACAGGTGACCTGCAAAACATGGACCGTGTGGGCTCCTGGGGACAGAGTTTGAGAACCTGTGCCTTAAACTAAAGCCTGGGTGCACACTGCGGGGCGGTGCGGTCGCATGTGATGCAACCATGCTAGCTTAAGTACTACTGACTCCATTTGCATCACATGCGACGGCGCCAGGCAAGTGGGTAATGTAATCTTGTGTGTAACATTGTATTTATAGAAAGTAGACCATACAGGCTCCCTCCCAGCTGTGATATTCACATGTATATAGTAACAGGACTTTCTCTAACGTCCTAAGTGGATGCTGGGGACTCCGTCAGGACCATGGGGTTTAGCGGCTCCGCAGGAGACAGGGCACAATAATAAAAGCTTTAGGATCAGGTGGTGTGCACTGGCTCCTCCCCCTATGACCCTCCTCCAAGCCTCAGTTAGATCTTTGTGCCCGGCCGAGAAGGGTGCAATCTAGGTGGCTCTCCTGAGCTGCTTAGAATAAAAGTTTAAGTTAGGTTTTTTATTTTCAGTGAGTCCTGCTGGCAACAGGCTCACTGCTACGAGGGACTTAGGGGAGAGAAGTAAACTCACCTGCGTGCAGGATGGATTTGCTTCTTAGGCTACTGCACACCATTAGCTCCAGAGGGAGTCGGAACACAGGTCTCACCCTGGGGTTCGTCCCGGAGCCGTGCCGCCGACCCCCCTTGCAGATGCCGAAGTTGAAGAGGTCCAGAGGTCCAGAAACAGGCGGCAGAAGACTTTCAGTCTTCATAAGGTAGCGCACAGCACTGCAGCTGTGCGCCATTGTTGTCAGCACACTTCATACCAGCGGTCACTGAGGGTGCAGGGCGCTGGGGGGGGCGCCCTGGGCAGCAATGTATTATACCTTTTTTATGGCTAAAATACATCACATATAGCCCTTGAGGCTATATGGATGTATTTAACCCCTGCCAGATCTCACAAACTCCGGGAGAAGAGCCCGCCGTTTTAGGGGGCGGGGCCTATTCTCCTCAGCACACGGCGCCATTTTCCTGCTCAGCTCTGCTGTGAGGAAGGCTCCCAGGCTCTCCCCTGCACTGCACTACAGAAACAGGGTTAAAACAGAGAGGGGGGGCACTTATTTGGCGATATGATTACATATGTGAAAATGCTATAAGGGAAAACACTTGTATAAGGGGTTGTCCCTGTATAATTATAGCGTTTTTGGTGTGTGCTGGCAAACTCTCCCTCTGTCTCCCCAAAGGGCTAGTGGGGTCCTGTCCTCTATCAGAGCATTCCCTGTGTGTGTGCTGTGTCGGTACGTGTGTGTCGACATGTAGGAGGACGATGTTGGTGAGGAGGCGGAGCAAATTGCCTGTATTGGTGATGTCACTCTCTAGGGAGTCGACACCGGAATGGATGGCTTATTTAGGAATTACGTGATAATGTCAACACGATGCAAGGTCGGTTGACGACATGAGACGGCCGGCAAACAAATTAGTACCTGTCCAGGCGTCTCAGACACCGTCAGGGGCTTGTAAAAACGCCCATTTACCTCAGTTGGTCGACACAGACACGGACACTGACTTCAGTGTCGACGGTGAAGAAACAAACGTATTTTCCTTTAGGGCCACACGTTACATGTTAAGGGCAATGAAGGAGGTGTTACATATTTCTGATACTACAAGTACCACAAATAAGGGTATTATGTAGGGTGGGAATAATCTACTTGTAGTTTTTCCTGAATCAGATAAATTAAAGTGTGTGATGATACGTGGGTTTCCTCCGATAGAAAATTATTGGAGGTATACCCTTTCCCGCCAGAAGTGAGGGCGAGTTGGGAAACACACCTTAGGGTGGATAAGGCGCTCACACGCTTATAAAAACAAGTGGCGTTACCGTCTCCAGATACGGCCGCCCTCAAAGAGCCAGCTGATAGGAAGCTGAAAAATATCCTAAAAAGTATATACACACATACTGGTGTTATACTACGACCAGCAATCGCCTCAGCCTGGATGTGCAGCGCTGGAGGGGCTTGGTCGGATTTCCTGACTGAAAATATTGACAGGAACAATATTTTATTGACTATAGAGCATTTTAAGGATGCATTTCTATATATGCGAGATGCGCAGAGGGATATTTGCATTCTGGCATCAAGAGTAGATGTGATGTCCATATCTGCCAGACGATGTTTATAGACACGACAGTGGTCAGGTGATGCAGATTCCAGACGGCACATGGAAGTATTGCCGTATAAAGGGGCGGTCCATCGGACCTGGTGGCCATGGCAACAGCTGGAAAATCCACTTTTGTTACCCCAAGTCACATCTCAGCAGAAAAGGACACAGTCTTTTCAGTCTCAGTCCTTTCGTACCCATAAAGGCAGGCGGGCAGAAGGCCAGTCATATCTGCCCAGGGTTTGAGGAAAGGGAAGAAGACTGCAGCAGGCAGCCCATTCCCAGGAACAGAAGTCCTCCACAGCTTCTGCCAAGTCCGCAGCATGACGCTGGGGCCATACAAGCGGACTCGGGTGCGGTGGGGGGTCATCTCAAGAGTTTCAGCACGCAGTGGGCTCACTCGCAAGTGGACTCCTGGATCCTACACGTAGTATCCCAGGTGTACATTGGAAATTCGAGACGTCTTCCCCTCACAAGTTCCTGAAGTCTGCTTTACCAACGTCTCCCTCTGACAGGGAGGCAGTATTGGAAAAAAATTCACAGGCTGTATTCCCAGCAGGTGATAATCAAAGTACCCCTCCTACAACAAGGGAAGGGGTATTATTCCACACTATATTGTGGTACTGAAGCCAAACGGCTCGGTGAGATCTAAAAGATTTGAACAATTACATACAAGGGTTCAAATCAAGATGGAGTCACTCAGAGCAGTGATAGCGAACCAGGACGATATGGCGTCACTGGATATCAGGGACGCTTACCTACATGTCCAAATTTTGCCCTTCTCACCAAGGGTATCTCAGGTTCGTGGTACAGAACTGTCACTATCAGTTCAGACGCTGCCGTTTGGATTGTCCACGGCACCCCGGGTCTTTACCATGGTAATGGCCGAAATGATGATTCTTCCTAAAAGAAATATGGACGCTTTCCTGATAAGGGCAAGGTCCAGAGAACAGTTGGCGGTCGGAGTAGCACTATCTCAAGTAGTTCTACGACAGCACGAGTGGATTCTAAATATTCCAAAATCGCAGCTTTTTCCGACGACACGTCTAATGTTCCTAGGAATGATTCTGGACACAGTCTAGAAAAGGATGTTTTCTCCCGGAGAAGAAGACCAGGGAGTTATCCGAGCTAGTCAGGAACCTCCTAAAACCAGGAAAAGTATCAGTGCATCATTGCACAAGGGTCCTGTGAAAAATGGTGGTTTCTTACAAAGCGATCCCATTCCATTCGGTAGATTTCACGCAAGAACCTTTCAGTGGAATCTGCTGGGAAAATGGTCCGGATCGCATCTTCAGATGCATCAGCGGACAACCCTGTCTCCAAGGACAAGGGTGTTTTCTTCTGCGGTGGCTGCAGAGTGCTCATCTATGAAAGGGCCGCAGATTCGACATTCAGGACTGGGTCCTGGTGACCATGGATACCAGCCTGAGTGGCTGGGGAGCAGTCACACAAGGAAAAAATTTCCAGGGAGTGTGATCAAGTCTGGAGACTTCTCTCCACATAAATATACTGGAGCTAAGGGCAATTTACAAGGCTCTAAGCTTAGCAAGACCTCTGCTTCAAGGTCAGCCGGTATTGATCCAGTGGGACAACATCACGGCAGTCGCCCACGTAAACAGACAGGGCGGCACATGAAGCAGGAGGGAAATGGCAGAAACTGCAAGGATTCTTCGCTGGGCGAAAAATCATGTGATAACACTCTCAGCAGTGTTAATTCCGGGAGTGGAAAACTGGGAAGCAAACTTCCTCAGCAGGCATAACCTCCACCCGGGAGAGTGGGGACTTCAGCGGGAAGTCTTCCACATGATTGTAAACCGTTGGGAAAAACCAAAGGTGGACATGATGGCGTCCCGCCTGAATAAAAAACTAGACAAATATTGCGCCAGGTCAAGGGACCCTCAGGCAATAGCGGTGGACGCTCTGGTAACACTGTGGGTGTACCAGTCAGGGTATGTGTTCCCTCCTATGCATCTCATACCAAAAGTACTGAGAATCATAAGAAGGAGATGAGTAAGAACGATACTCGTGGTTCCGGATGGGTCAAGAAGGACTTGGTACCCGGAACTTCAAGAGATGCTCACGGAAGAACCGTGGCCTCTACCTTTAAGAAAGGACCTGCTCCAGCAGGGGCCTTGTCTGTTCCAAGACTTACCGCGGCTGCGTTTGACGGCATGGCAGTTGAACGCCGGATCCTGAAAGGGCATTCCAGATGAAGTCATTCCTGCCCTGGTCGAAGCCAGGAAGGATGTAACCGCAAAACATTTTCACCGCATTTGGCGAAAATGTGTTGCGTGGTGTGAGGCCAAGAAGGTCCCTACAGAGGAATTCCAACTGGGTCGTTTCCTACATTTCCTGAAAACAGGACTGTCTATGGGCCTAAAATTAGGGTCCATTAAGGTTCAAATTTCGACCCTGTCAAATTTTTTCCAGAAAGAACTGGCTTCAGTGCCTGAAGTTCAGACGTTTGTAAAAGGGGTACTGCATATACAGCCTCCTTTTGTGCCCCCAGTGGCACCTTGGGATCTCAATGTTGTTTTGAGTTTCCTAAAGTCACATTGGTGATCCACTCACCACTGTGGAATTAAATTATTTCACATGGAAGGTGAAGATTCTATTAGCCCTGGCTTCAGCCAGGCGTGTGTCAGAATGGGCGGCTTTATCATATAAAAGCCCTTACTTAATTTTTCATTCTGACAGGGCAGAATTGAGGACTCGTCCTCAATTTCTCCTTAAGGTGTTTTCTGTTTTTCACATGAACCAACCTATTGTGGTACCTGCGGCTACTAGGGACTTGGAGGACTCCAAGTTACTTGACGTTGTCAGGGCCCTGAAAATATATGTTTCCAGGACGACTGGAGTCAGAAAATCTGACTCGCTGTTTAGCCTGTATGCACCCAACAAGATGGGTGTTCCTGCTTCTAAGCAGACGATTGCTCGCTGGATTTGTAGTACAATTCAGCTTGCACATTCTGTGGCAGGCTTGCCACAGCCAAAATCAGTAAAAGCCCATTCCACAAGGAAGTGGGCTCAACTTGGGCGGCTGCCCGAGGGCTCTCGGCTTTACAACTTTGCCGAGCTGCTACTTGGTCAGGGGCACACCCTGACTGAGGAGGACCTGGAGTTCTCTCATTCGGTGCTGCAGAGTCATCCGCACTCTCCCGCCCGTTTGGGAGCTTTGGTATAATCCCCAGCATCCACTTAGGACGTTAGAGAAAATAAGAATTTACTTACCGATAATTCTATTTCTCGTAGTCCGTAGTGGATGCTGGGCGCCCATCCCAAGTGCGGATTGTCTGCAATACTTGTACATAGTTATTGTTACAAAAATCGGGTTATTCTTGTTGTGAGCCATCTTTTCAGAGGCTCCTTCGTTGTTATCATACTGTTAACTGGGTTCAGATCACAGGTTGTACGGTGTGATTGGTGTGACTGGTATGAGTCTTACCCGGGATTCAATATCCTTCCTTATTATGCACGCTCGTCCGGGCACGGTATCCTAACTGAGGCTTGGAGGAGGGTCATAGGGGGAGGAGCCAGTGCACACCACCTGATCCTAAAGCTTTTATTATTGTGCCCTGTCTCCTGCAGAGCCGCTAAACCCCATGGTCCTGACGGAGTCCCCAGCATCCACTACGGACTACGAGAAATAGAATTATCGGCAAGTAAATTCTTATTTTCTGATGGATTGAAACGTCTGGGTCTCTTTGCAGGGGGAAGAGCAGCACTTGCAGAGTGTCCGCACTCTCTTCCTTGAACTTCTGAAAGCACAAAAGCCGCTGATCCTGCACAACGGGCTGATCGATTTGGCCTTTCTGTACCAGTGCTTCTACGCCCAGCTCCCAGACAAGATGGTGAACTTCATCGCCGACCTCTCCGAAATGTTC
The DNA here is from genome assembly GCF_028390025.1 of Pseudophryne corroboree. Taxonomy (NCBI): domain Eukaryota; kingdom Metazoa; phylum Chordata; class Amphibia; order Anura; family Myobatrachidae; genus Pseudophryne; species Pseudophryne corroboree. The sequence goes on along the minus strand of NC_086452.1, from coordinate 60,937,148 downwards.
CCTGCCGGGATCTATGACACTAAGTACGCCTCGGAGTTTGAGACTCGCTTTACAGCTTCTTACCTGGAATACGCCTACAAGAAGTGGTGAGTGAGAGAGCGGTGTGTACCCTGTATATAGATTGTATAGGAGATGTTTAGGTGTCTCATGTTACAGGGGACAATATTGATCCCGTTGTCCTCTCATTATAATTACTCCGATATCCATATATGTTCTATCTGTGATTATTTTATACAGGATGTAATAATTCTGTTATTTTCCTCCTTGTATACATATAGCCAAGAACTACAGGGGTACACTTGCATTAATACACTTCGGAGTATATTCACTAATGTTCCATTTTGGACGACTTTGGGTTGTTTGTGTATTTGATTTTGCAGTTTGGAGATCTGCTAAAGGCAAAATCGAATCTAAAACCAAATCTTGTTCAAAATCGAATATCTGCAAAACATCGGTACTTTTACATAGATGAATATAGGCTCCCCTGATTTACTAACATTTTCGATTTGAAACGGAAAATGGACATAGAGATCCCCCAAATAATAGACCAATAGCAGACTGGCGATTTTAGCTTCTGACAATGGGGGTCATTCCGACCCGTTCGCACGTAGCGTTTTTTCGGTGCGGAATGCGCATGCGCGGCTGGCACCGGGTTACGTCGCGGCTACCGACGGAAGCGACCGCTAAGAAGATTGACAGGAAGGAGGCGTGGATGGGCGGATCCGGACCGTTTGGAGCCGTTTTCGGGGAGTGGTGAGTAAAACGCAGGCGTGTCCAGGACAACGGAGGGCGGAGGAGTGACGTCAAAGCCGGCCCCATCATCGCTGGATCCATTGCACAGCTGGTCTTCTGCTTGAAATTTTTTTTAGCTTAGCAGGGCTGCACAAGCGATTGCAGCCCTGCTAAGCTAAAATACACTCCCCCATAGGCGTGGACTGTTGATCGCAGCAGCTAAAAGTTGCTGGCTGCGATCAACTCGGAATGACCCCCTATATTCTATTCCCCAAACCTTCATTCTGACACCTATAAAAGTAGACATGACTGACGCCTTGTGATGTTCCTGCATTTGAGCGATTATCGGTAAATCGTGCATGCATATGCTCTGCGCCGTGTATGCGCCAGAGCCACTTGCAGCATTTACCTCTACGCAAAGTGATTGACAGTCAAGCAACCTTTGTGGGTGTTGGCGGGGGAATGGTGGCAAAAACACAGGTGTGTCACAGTTGTTTTTGGGGCGTGATGCTGGAAACACTACAGGATCTGTGCACCTCTCTAATAAAAAGGGACCCAAACGTGGTTCACTGTAGGAATGATGGGCCTCATTCATAGATGGGCGTATTGCATGTCGCTCCTGCGTATTTGGATTCCCCGCCCACAAATGGTGACAGGCTGCGGCTTAGGGGGCGCATACACAGAACGGGCTCTGCGCAAACAAAGGTGCCCACCATCAGAGATGTATACAAACCAGCGCAGGCGCCCCACCATTGATGTATACAAACCAGCGCAGGCGTCCCACCGTCGGAGATGTACACAAACCAGAATTAGCGGATCCACCGCAGCTTCTTGCATGTGATATGTTTTGTCCAATAGGAATACATAAGGAAATGTTTTGTTGTGTGTTTTGGGGTTTTTTTGCTTGTGTTTTTTTTTTTTTTTTTATTTGTTCGATCTCCTTCAATTTTATAGGTGATTTTATTTTCGATTTTGAAATGGGACATCCAAAACTGAGCAAAAACTACTGGTCAAAATTGACACACATTAAAATCGATTTTGAAATAGATTTCAAAATCGAATGTTGGTGAATCCACAATTTGGGCAATAAAAAAGAATTTCCGTTTCAGTCTATTTTAAATCGACCATAAAATTGAACATTAGTAAATACACCCCTGGATCTCAATAAGGTAGAGCTACAGAAACGCTTGTTTAGTATAATACAGAGAGACAAATACAAATGTTTCTGATGGTATATGTCTGAGTCTTTGCCTCCTGGTCCTGATGTAGACATCTATGCGTCTATTATAGCAAACGTGAGAACTGCCGACTGATAGACGTAAGCAGCAAGCACTTGGCCATCGAGTTCTCTAGCTATCCGGCCAGCATGTCGGCGTATGTGGATTATCGCCTCTGCTCTCTGGCTGACCCTGACGCTGCTGGACCCGCCGCGGCCGCTCCACACATCTGCGAGAAGTTTTCAGTGAGTAAATCACATCTCTATAGCGGGAGAACACTGAGCGCTAGCTCTATGGACTATTTTGCTGGTTAATCTGTATCTTAATTGAAGATTTGAGAAGCGCTCTCGTATGTAAGATTTCTTCTGATATTTTGTGCCACTGGTCAGTGCCGTAACTATACTTTCTAGCGCTGTTTGCAAGAAACATCATCAGTGCAAAAATATAGTGGTGTGGCTTCATGGGAAGGGGCGTAGCCACATAATACCAATTCATATTACTCTGCACAGTAGTCTCCATTATTTAAATTACAATGCACAGTAGCGCCACTTACACACGTTACGCCAGGTAGAGCCCCTTTTACACATTATGCCAGGTAGAGCCCCTGTTGCACATTACATCAGGCAGAGCCCCCTTTTACACATTATGCCAGGTAGAGTCACAAAAGAGATAGAGGAGGGAGAGAGAAAGAAAGGTGGCAGGTAGAGAGACAGAGAGTGGTGGGAAGGAGGAGGAAAAGGACACACACACACACAGCGGTACCTATGCGATTACGGCTGGAGTGCAGGCAGTCATGGCAGGGGAGGGGGGGGGGGGGGTCGTCCCAGGGGGAGGGGGGGTCGTCCCTGTGTTGGTAACCGCTATAGCTGCTGTACACTATGGAATCAGAGCTGCTACTATTCTGTCCTCCCGGCATTCCCTGCGCGTCTCCGGACCGACCTGTATGGTGCACGAACACTGGGCTGCCGCACCCGTCAAGGTGGAGGAGTGGGGCCAGGCTGCAGCACACGGGACGGGGTGACGGATACAGTATGCGCAGTGCTGCCAACTATAATATATATCAGCGAGCAGCAGCTGTGCGTCGGCAGAGGAGCCGGGCGCAATGCTACTTTTATATGTTGTAGCAGACTGCGCTGCAGCTGGCGGTGGCCAGTCGGGGTGGATGCGGATGGTGTGCCCACAACGCAAATGCACTGGGTGTGAAGCACCATCCGCCCACACATAGTTACAGCCCTGTGCAGACTGCCCCCTCCCCACACACACTCACTGACTGCAGACTGCCCCCTCCCCACACACACTCACTGACTGCAAACTGCCCCCTCCCCACACACACTCACTGACTGCAAACTGCCCCCTCCCCACGCGCACTCACTGACTGCAAACTGCCCCCTCCCCACGCACAGTCACTGACTGCAAACTGCCCCCTCCCCACGCGCACTCACTGACTGCAAACTGCCCCCTCCCCACGCACACTCACTGACTGCAAACTGCCCCCTCCCCACGCACACTCACTGACTGCAAACTGCCCCCTCCCCACGCACACTCACTGACTGCAAACTGCCCCCTCCCCACGCACACTCACTGACTGCAAACTGCCCCCTCCCCACGCACACTCACTGACTGCAAACTGCCCCCTCCCCACGCACACTCACTGACTGCAAACTGCCCCCTCCCCACGCACACTCACTGACTGCAAACTGCCCCCTCCCCACGCACACTCACTGACTGCAAACTGCCCCCTCCCCACGCACACTCACTGACTGCAAACTGCCCCCTCCCCACGCACACTCACTGACTGCAAACTGCCCCCTCCCCACGCACACTCACTGACTGCAAACTGCCCCCTCCCCACGCACACTCACTGACTGCAAACTGCCCCCTCCCCACGCACACTCACTGACTGCAAACTGCCCCCTCCCCACGCGCACACACTGACTGCAAACTGCCCCCTCCCCACGCGCACTCACTGACTGCAAACTGCCCCCTCCCCACGCGCACTCACTGACTGCAAACTGCCCCCTCCCCACGCGCACTCACTTGGACTGCTCATCACACATATACACAACTGTGCTGCCTGGAGTACGGACTGGAGCCGAGGAGGCGTGCACTTGGCAGTGAGTGACACGTACAGGACCATGGGAGCTGCCTGGTCTCCTGCCCTGCTAGTCGGCAAACGCTGTAGCTGTGTGAAGAGCTGCAGCTGAGATCACAGCCCGAACTCTCTGGGAAAAGGTGATCTGCCGCAATGGATCGGCCTGGGGTGAGGGGAGGGCTGCGTACTCTGAAACCCCTCCAACGTGCAACGCTGGCAGCGGGGGTTGGGGGTGACGGGCATTGTTCTCCGCGGCTCATTGTATCCTTGGGGTGGTGGTAGCTTTTGGGCTGCAATATGAACTTCGGCGTAGGAGGGAGGGTGGTGGATGGGTCGGGCATTGCAGCCTGTGGCTCAGTGTATACTGGGTGGGGGTTGTCAGGCCACACACACAATGTAAACTACGCCCGGTGCTGGGGGTCAGGCATTACAGTACTGCCCGCGGCTGCACAGTAACCTGGGGGAAAGGGAGGCAGAGGTGTAGCTGACAGGCAGGCAGGCACCTTATTTGTTTTGGTGTCCGGATCCAACCCTGCACGCAACAGGTGACTACCGTGGACAGACTGCAGGTGTTGCTGGTGGTACTGCGCCCACAGTGTGTATGCGCTGTGTGCCAGGCACCGCTGGCACACACCTAGTTACGGCCCTGCCACTGGTCGCATCTATAACACTTTTGGTGTGGTGATAAATTCATGTTACTTTCTCTGACGTCCTAGTGGATGCTGGGGACTCCGTAAGGACCATGGGGAATAGACGGGCTCCGCAGGAGACTGGGCACTCTAAAAGAAAGATTAGGTACTATCTGGTGTGCACTGGCTCCTCCCTCTATGCCCCTCCTCCAGACCTCAGTTAGATTTCTGTGCCCGGCCGAGCTGGATGCACACTAGGGGCTCTCCTGAGCTCCTAGAAAGAAAGTATATGTTAGGTTTTTTATTTTACAGTGAGACCTGCTGGCAACAGGCTCACTGCAACGAGGGACTAAGGGGAGAAGAAGTGAACCTACCTGCTTGCAGCTAGCTTGGGCTTCTTAGGCTACTGGACACCATTAGCTCCAGAGGGATCGACCGCAGGACCCGTCCTTGGTGTTCGTTCCCGGAGCCGCGCCGCCGTCCCCCTTACAGAGCCAGAAGCATGAAGATGGTCCGGAAAATCGGCGGCAGAAGACTTCAGTCTTCACCAAGGTAGCGCACAGCACTGCAGCTGTGCGCCATTGCTCCTCATACACACTTCACACTCCGGTCACTGAAGGTGCAGGGCGCTGGGGGGGGGGGGGCGCCCTGAGCAGCAATAAAAACACCTTGGCTGGCAAAATAATCACAATATATAGCCCCAGAGGCTATATATGTGATAATTACCCCTGCCAGAATCCATAAAAAAGCGGGAGAAAAGTCCGCGAAAAAGGGGCGGAGCTATCTCCCTCGGCACACTGGCGCCATTTTCTCTTCACAGTGTAGCTGGAAGACAGCTCCCCAGGCTCTCCCCTGTAGTTTTCAGGCTCAAAGGGTTAAAAAGAGAGGGGGGGGGGGGGGGCCACTAAATTTAGGCGCAATATTGTTTATACAAGCAGCTATTGGGGAAAATTCACTCAGTGATAGTGTTTATCCCTACATTATATAGCGCTCTGGTGTGTGCTGGCATACTCTGTCTCCCCAAAGGGCTGTGTGGGGTCCTGTCCTCAGTCAGAGCATTCCCTGTGTGTGTGCGGTGTGTCGGTACGGCTGTGTCGACATGTTTGATGAGGAGGCTTATGTGGAGGCGGAGCAGATGCCGATAAATGGGATGTCGCCCCCTGTGGGCCGACACCAGAGTGGATGGATAGGTGGAAGGTATTAACCGACAGTGTCAACTCCTTACATAAAAGGCTGGATGACGTAACAGCTATGGGACAGCCGGCTTCTCAGCCCGCGCCTGCCCAGGCGTCTCAAAGGCCATCGGGGGCTCAAAAACGCCCGCTCCCTCAGATGGCAGACACAGATGTCGACGCGGAGTCTGACTCCAGTGTCGACGAGGTTGAGACATATACACAATCCACTAGGAACATCCGTTACATGATCCCGGCAATAAAAAATGTGTTACACATTTCTGACATTAACCCAAGTACCACTAAAAAAGGGTTTTATGTTTGGGGAGAAAAAGCAGGCAGTGTTTTGTTCCCCCATCAAATGAGTGAATGAAGTGTGAAAAAGCGTGGGTTCCCCCGATAAGAAACTGGTAATTTCTAAAAAGTTACTGATGGCGTACCTTTTCCCGCCAGAGGATAAGTTACGCTGGGAGATATCCCCTAGGGTGGATAAGGCGCTCACACGTTTGTCAAAAAAGGTGGCACTGCCGTCTTAGGATACGCCCACTTTGAAGGTACCTGCTGATAAAAAGCAGGAGGCTTTCCTGAAGTCTGTATTTACACACTCAGGTACTAGACTGAGACCTGCAGATAGTGCTGCTGCAGCATGGTCTGTAACCCAGTGAAGCAGGGATACTATTTTGCGAACATAAGACGTCGTCTTATATATGAGGGATGCACAGAGGGATATTTTGCCAGCTGGCATCCTGAATTAATGCAATGTCCATTCTGTCAGGAGGGTATTAGAGACCCGACACTGGACAGGTGATGCTGACTTTAAAAGGCACATAGAGCCTTATAAGGGTGAGGAATTGTTTGGGGATGGTCTCTGGGACCTCGTATCCACAGCAACAGCTGGGAAGAAAAATTTTTACCTCAGGTTTCCTCACAGCCTAAGAAAGCACTGTATAATCAGGTACAGTCCTTTTGGCTTCAGAAAAGCAAGCGGGTCAAAGGCGCTTCCTTTCTGCACAGAGACGAGGGAAGAGGGAAAAAGCTGCACCAGTCAGCCAGTTCCCAGAATCAAAATTCTTCCCCCACTTCCTCTGAGTCCACCGCATGACGCTGGGGCTCCACAGGCGTAGCCAGGTACGGTGGGGGGCCGCCTCAAAAATTTCAGCGATCAGTGGGCTCGCTCACAGGTGGATCCCTGGATCCTTCAAGTAGTATCTCAGGGGTACAGGCTGGAATTCGAGGCGTCTCCCCCCCCGCCGTTTCCTCAAATCTGCCTTGCCGACAACTCCCTCAGGCAGGGAGGCTGTGCTAGAGGCAATTCACAAGCTGTATTCCCAGCAGGTGATAGTCAAGGTGCCCCTACTTCAACAAGGACGGGGTTACTATTCCACACTGTTTGTGGTACCGAAACCGGACGGTTCGGTGAGACCCATTTTAAATTTGAAATCCTTGAACACATACATAAAAAATTCAAGTTCAAGATGGAATCGCTCAGGGCGGTTATTGCAAGCCTGGACGAGGGGGATTACATGGTATCCCTGGACATCAAGGATGCTTACCTGCATGTCCCCATTTACCATCCTCACCAGGAGTACCTCAGATTTGTGGTACAGGATTGCCATTACCAATTCCAGACGTTGCCGTTTGGTCTGTCCACGGCACCGAGGGTATTTACCAAGGTAATGGCCGAAATGATGATACTCCTTTGAAAAAAGGGTGTTTTAATTATCCCGTTCTTGGACGATCTCCTAATAAAGGCGAGGTCCAGGGAGCAGTTACTGGTCGGAGTAGCACTATCTCGGGAAGTGCTACAACAGCATGGCTGGATTCTAAACATTCCAAAGTCACAGCTGGCCCAAGATGAGCCCACCTTCCTCGTGTGCAGTGATGTCTGCACACGAGTCCCAGGACTCGTGTGCAGTGATGCACCGATACCCGTTTTGGTTTTAGGAGGTCTCTGACTAGAGATGACAACTCCTCGGCTTTCTCCTGCGGGAGAAACACTTTTTTCTGTTCTGTGTCCAGACCTTTGTAAAGGGAGTGCTACATATTCAGCCCCCTTTTGTGCCTCCTGTGGCACCTTGGGATCTCAATGTGGTCTTGAGTTTCCTAAAATCACATTGGTTTGAGCCACTAAAAACTGTGGATCTGAAATATCTCACGTGGAAAGTGGTCATGTTATTGGCCTTGGCTTCGGCCAGGCGTGTGTCAGAATTGGCGGCTTTGTCATGTAAAAGCCCTTATCTGATTTTTCATATGGATAGGGCAGAATTGAGGACTCGTCCCCAGTTTCTCCCTAAGGAGGTATCAGCTTTTCACTTGAACCAACCTATTGTGGTGCCTGCGGCTACTAGGGACTTGGAGGATTCCAAGTTACTGGACGTAGTCAGGGCCTTGAAAATGTATGTTTCCAGGACGGCTGGAGTCAGGAAAACTGACTCGCTTTTTATCCTGTATGCACCCAACAAAATTGGTGCTCTTGCTTCTAAGCAGACTATTGCTCGCTGGATTTGTAGCACAATTCAGCTGGCGCATTCTGCGGCTGGATTGCCGCATCCTAAATCAGTGAAAGCCCATTCCACGAGGAAGGTGGGCTCATCTTGGGCGGCTGCCCGAGGGGTCTCGGCTTTACAACTTTGCCGAGCTGCAACTTGGTCAGGGGCAAACACGTTTGCTAAATTCTACAAATTTGATACCCTGGCTGAGGAGGACCTTGAGTTCTCTCATTCGGTGCTGCAGAGTCATCCGCACTCTCCCGCCCGTTTGGGAGCTTTGGTATAATCCCCATGGTCCTTACGGAGTCCCCAGCATCCACTAGGACGTCAGAGAAAATAAGATTTTACTCACCGGTAAATCTATTTCTCGTAGTCCGTAGTGGATGCTGGGCGCCCATCCCAAGTGCGGATTGTCTGCAATACTTGTATATAGTTATTGCCTAACTAAAGGGTTATTGTTGAGCCATCTGTTGAGAGGCTCAGTTGTATTTCATACTGTTAACTGGGTTTAATATCACGAGTTGTACGGTGTGATTGGTGTGGCTGGTATGAGTCTTACCCGGGATTCAAAATCCTTCCTTATTGTGTCAGCTCTTCCGGGCACAGTATCCTAACTGAGGTCTGGAGGAGGGGCATAGAGGGAGGAGCCAGTGCACACCAGGTAGTACCAAATCTTTCTTTTAGTGTGCCCAGTCTCCTGCGGAGCCCGTCTATTCCCCATGGTCCTTACGGAGTCCCCAGCATCCACTACGGACTACGAGAAATAGATTTACCGGTGAGTAAAATCTTATTTTCCTTTTTATAGTGGTAATAAACGAACATAAGACACTTTGATCCAGCAGTAGAGTGAGACACCGTTGTCTTAAATGTCCGTGTGTCTCTAGTTCTGTGGTTAGTTCCTTGCCATGTCTTTGCTGTGACCGTAACTGTGCACTGGGCCAAGCTCGTGAACTGGTTTTGCAAAAAAAAAAATATAATTATATGTGCATCTGCTGATGAGAAGGGGCAGAAGGGATTGGTTTCCTTGAAGTTTTATTCTCTTTCCTATAATGTTACAATCTGAGTTATCGATTTGGAGAATAAAGCAAACCAAAGTGTAGTGGAAGATGCATTGATGGGGAAAGTTAAGACTCTTAGGGCGGGATTGAAATCTTGCAGCTCCCCGCCCGCCGGCAGTATTCAAATGTTACTGCCAATGGGTGTGATATCAGCATTTCAGCTTGCCACCCCCTGGGGTGGTGAGCTGAAATGCACAAAAAGTGACCTGTTTGGACGCCCAAACGGGACTTTTAGCGATCGCTCCCATGACTTTAGTCTGGTTTAGCTGCTTTACGTGGCTAAACCCGTCTCTCTTATGGGCACGATAACAGGGGGCCATAGAATATCGCCCCGCGATTTCTCGTCATTTTAGACGGGAGATCGGGGGCAATTAAAGATTTGAATCTCGCCCTTATATTTTGACTTGAGATTAAATTGAACAAGCAGACGTGCCCATGTGTATAAGCCCACCAATTCTATAGACTCAAGGCCCCCATACATCAGCAGACGATTGTGCAAATAAATGTGCACTGTATTTCATTCACAGATCGTGGATTCAGTCCAAAAATTGATTGGGATTGTTAAATCAGGTTGTCCAATAATGTTGGATTTCACAGATCAATTGGGGCTGTAGATTGCTAGTGTATGGTAAACAATCAGCAGATTTGCAGACCGTTTCTACTAAACCGATGAGCCTTTCTATTGCCATTTGTCCCTATACATTACCAGATTTTAATTCCAATCAGCTAGATTTTTAAGATTTCTTTTAAATTCAATGCCAAACCCATGAGAGGTTATTGTCTGAATATTGAGGCTGGCATTGCACATTGCTGCAGAGATTTATTGTTCTGAGAATGTATTTGGACAGGAAGATTGGTGGATTAATACTATTGATGTTGGAATTTATGTGTTTATCAGCAAATATCTTTTAGAAACACATTAATCGGTGTGATCTCATCTTGACAGGCATATGGCTGGTGTCCCAATGGCTTTAAATGTACACGTTCTCACAATATTGACCTGATCCTCGCGGAGGACGAGAAGGGCACAACGGACAAGCCAAGAAAGAGACGGAAAAGGAAAAAGGACGCAGCAAAGCAGGGAATGGACAGCAATGTGGAGATGGACATGGAGCCCAGTTGTAAACAGGCTAATATCACTGGTGCAGCACTAGGTGTGGGAGATGGGGGGACACTCCAATCTAGCTCCATACTGGCCACAGAAACTGTCACTATGGACCAGTCTCAAACCACTGGAGAAGTAGATAAGGAGGACCCACCACTAGAGGACGGTCCTACTAACAAAGACTCAGATAAAAATACCAGTTTGCCGCCAACAGCAGAAAATATCTCCCGATCAGCCGAGGGTGGAACCCACAGAGCTGGGTTTGATGCCTTCATGACCGGGTACATTATGGCCTATGTGTGGATGCTGAAAAAAGGAAACGAGTTGGACTCTTCTGCATCCCAATGTCTGCCAGACTGCCACAATAAAGTCTACTTGAGCGGGAAGAACGTGCCATTGCAGATTGTGAAAAGCATCTTCTCCAAGTCCACCAGAGCTCATGTCCAGAAGATGAAGCTGATCTCAAGTGATCGTTCCTAGTTGGGATCTAGTTTTAGTGGGAAGCAATGGGCCAATTTTGTTCTCAGCGTTTCCTGATGGGACAGGCAGAAGCCATTTCCTTAACAAGTGCAGCATGGACACTGGATGATACTAAGAACTTGCCTGCTTTCTACATACACTAATGGAAGATTAATTTATGTACAAGGTTCTGTTATCCACATTGCTGGTCATACATTGCCGACACCTCTAGGGGGTGCCTGCAAGATAACCCAAAACTTCCAACCTAATTGTATCCCCAACTATGTAATATATTAATTGATGTAGTATTCTCAGACAGAGGAATATTACTGTTTCTCAAAGTGCTGGTCCAACTGTTTTGTTTTTTATTGAGGGGGAAAGAATATTACAAATTAATATTTGTTAAAATGGTTTTTTGTTTATTGAGAGCTAATTACTAACATTGCACAGCAAATCTGCACTAAGGGCCTAATTCAGCTGGAGACGCGGAAGTGCGTAAATTGCTATTCAGCGGTTTCTGCACATGCGTGAGGACTTAAGATTGCGATCACAATCTAATTCCTAGCAGGGTGTGTTGACAGGGCGCCGTCGCAGTCTGGTCAATGGAGGTGCATCCGGACCGATGACGGGCTGTGACGGCTGCCTGATGTCACATGAAACATGATGGCTCTGTGCTTGTATAGCGATGCACTTGCATTTTAGTGGGGGAAGGGGTGGAGGACCTGGTGTGCGGGGTGGCCTTGCTCCGTGATTGATAGCTTGCTGAATGCTAGAGAACAGGTGTGTAGTTTTGCAATTTTTCCCAAAACTACAACTTAACAGCCCTACACACTTAAAGATATGAACGATCTCGTTCATTAATAAATGAGATACCGTTTGTATCTTTCAGTGTGTAGGCACCAACAATCTGCAATACCTGCAGGCCAACATGGACAATCTCGTCCATATTAGCATGCAGGGCTATGGAGCCGGGTGATGGGAGTGAAGAAACTTCACTCACCCTGTCACCTCTTCCCCGCCAGCCAGCTGCTGAATGTGTAGGGCCCTTTAAGCTGCATTAGGCCCTAAATCCAATAAGACATGAGTTGCTAATTGTCCAGAGCAAGTACCAATGTAAGAAACTAGCTGATTGGTTTCTGATTTGTACCTTTTGTGTAATGTCTGTAAATAACCCTCGGGCCATGGCTGCGGCTTTATTTTAGCGGCTCCATAGTGATCACTTCAGAATCTTTCCTTGGATATGTCACTGGGAAAGACTTGTTACATAAATACATTATAGAATGTAAAGCTTAGTGCTGGTATTTGCCCATTACCTTCTGTTAGCACAATGGGATCAGCTTGCATTGTTTTACATGGCAGATTAGAGGCAGCCTTATTTTATTTGAAATGTTGCAGCTGAAACCAAACCTAGATATCTAGGTCTCTGTCCTCACACCTATACATGGTATAAAGCAATCGCCGAGAACCCTACTGTTATGTAGAACACTGATGTTGTTACATAGGAGATTGCTCTAGGCAGGGCAGCGGCTGTGTAAATGCCACTGATGGGTACATTGCAGAAACTGACACCTCATTCTGTTACTCTCACTAAGGGGGACATTTACTAAGCAGTGATAAGAGCGGAAAAGCTGCCCCATCAACCAATCAGCAGCTCTGTATCATTTTATAGTATGCAAAGTATAGATGTTACTTCAGTGCTGATTGGTTGCTATGGGCAACTTCTCCACTGCCTCACTGCTTAGTAAATGTCCCCCTAAAACATTTATGGGTGATGTTTCACGGCCAGAGCTGTCACTTGTCTGTGAACAGAATGTGGAAGGGACTGAAGGATTATAGAGCTGTGGGCAAATTACACATTTCCTGCAATGAGGAAAGCAGCCTGGACTGTTATCTCTGCCGCAAGTGTGTCAGTCCCTTCTCCATTCTAGTTACCCATGCCAGTCACACACACCTGGGGTCAGAGTACCAATCACTCTCCAATAGTTCTCTATGCCAGGCAGTTGCCCATAGTTCCTGGCCGAGCCAGATCACTACTCCACCCTGGTTTCCCATGCCACTTACACATAAAATGGCTAACATGTCCATATACCAGTCCTCTCTCCATCTTGGGTACATGTGCCAGGCAGAGTCCCATGGTTTCCTGTGTCAGAGCACTGGGCACACATCCATGCTGGATGCAACAAGGTTTACCTTGATAGATGTGCAAATGTTGCCGTTCCAGCTTATTAAGTATGCAGACTATACCCTCAGCCAGAGGTTCCCAAACTCAGGAATCAAGGCACCCAGGTTTTAAGGATATCCATGGCTGAGCACAGATTGGTAAATCAAATATACAGGTGTTTTATTTCAATCAAATCACCTATACTCAAGCATATTGATTCTTAAAACCTAGACCGTTAAGGGGGGTACTCACGGAGCGATATTCTAAGCAATCTGACTAGAATATCAGCATGATCGCTCCGTGTGTAGCCCCCTCACCTATAGCGATGCGCAGCCCCGCACATCGCTATCGCTGCTGCTAGATTGGCCTGCATGCAGGCCAATCTAGCGGGTCGCTCACTTCACGCGCTGGGTGAAGTGAGCGGCCCCCCCGCACGCTCAGCACAGATCGCGCTGTGCTGAGCGGCAGGAGAGATGTGTGCTGAGCGGTTCGCTCAGCACACATCTCTCCTGCATCGGCCCGTGGGTACTGGGCTTTAGGGTGCCTTGAGTTTAGGAACCTGCCAGGAACACGGCCGTGCATTGCTTGTACTGATACACTTCCAGCTACATGCGGTTTTATCTGTAGGGTACTGAACAAATACACATGTACATTCCATTTTCATGCACTTGAGAAACACTGGGGCCTAGAGCGTGGTAACAGGAGACTAGATACTTCAAATTCCTGAAAAGGCTTCAGTTCCTCCTGCTTGTTTCTTCAGTGCCCACCAGAGCTGGATGCCAAGTCAAGGGTGAGAAGGATTTAAGAACAGCATTAACACATTTATGCATGCAGTATGAAAATGTGCCCTGTATGGGAAATAAGGAGTGTTACGGTAGACCATTGTTAACTCTTCCTGCAAGGTACATTGGGTTCCACAGGGAAACATCAGTGTGTAGGGTGGATCTTGATCTAGAGGACACCAACTGGCTAAAGCTTTAGGCAGTCCCAGGATGCATTGGGGCCTTCTCTATAACCCCACTTCCAGGTACTGTGAGCTCAGTTTCATTAACCAGGCCAATGCAGGAGAAGGGGAAAAAAGAAGGTAAATGTTAGTCACATAGAACCACCATCTCACAACAGGAGAAAGAACCAGCGGCTAATACCATACAAACCCACAGTGTGTCAGGCAATAGCCAATAAAAATAAGACCTTGGCCATGAGCCATTTAAGGTCCACCATCTCAAGTGGTTCAAATGGAGACTCTTGCAGGACAACAGAGTTTCCATGACGCCACAGGAGAGACATAGGGAGGCTGAATCCGTAAGACATCCTGCGTGAATATATGAATGTCCGGTATACATGCAATTTTTCGCTGAAACCATACCGACAAGGCAGATATGTGAACCTTGAGGGAGGCCAGACGAAGGCCTAAGTCCAGGCCGCTTTACAGAAAAGCCAGAATTCTGGAAGTTCTGAATCTGTATGCATCATAATTCTTATCAGCACACCAGCTGAAGTAAGAATTCCAGAACCTGTAATAAATCAGAGCAGGTGTTGGTTTGAGGGCTTTTAACATAGTTTGGATAACTGCCTCAGAGAATCCTTTGACTCTCAGGAGTGATGCCTCAAGAGCCACGCCATCAAACCCAGCCTGGCCAGATCCAGATAAAGACAAGGACCCTGTATGAGGAGGTCTGGGCGTTAAGGAAGAAGAGGATGCTCTGTCAATAGACCCTGCAGGTCTGAGCACCAATACCATCTGGGACATGCTGGAGCGACTAGAAGTGGATATCCTCCTTCTTGTTTGAATTTCCGCAGGAGTGACACTGGAGGGAACACATAGGGAAGCCGAACGCTCCATGGAATTGCCAGTGCGTCCACAAACGCTGCTTGAAGATGTCTGTTCCTTGATCCAAAGAACTTGTGATTGTGTCAAGACGCCATCAGGTCTATGTCTGGTAGACCCCAGTTTTCCACTAGGAGTTGAAAGACTTCTGGATGAAGACTCCACTCTCTGGCGTGCACGTCTTGGTGACTGAGGAAGTCCGCTTCCCAGTTTAGGATGCCGGGAATGAACAACTGCCAATAATGCAGATGGCATTCGACCCATTGAAGTATTGTTGACACTCCCATCATAGCCATGCGGCTTCTAGTGCCACCTTGATTGTTTATGTATGCCACTGTAGTGGCATTGTCTGACCATACTTGAACCAGCCTGTTCTGTACTAGAGGCAGGGCAAGAGTCAATGCATTGAAAACCACCCACAACTCCAGAATGTTTATTAGGAGGAGTGACTCCTCCTTGATCCAGCAACCCTGAAAAGAGTGTTGCTCTAACACCGCACCCCATCCCCACAGACTAGCATCCGTTGTCAGCAGGACCCAGTCAGGGAACCAGAAGGGACGGCCCCTGCTCAATTGCTGGTCCTGTAGCCACCAGGTCATTGACAGATGAACCTCCAGAGTCAAAGTGATCATGTGAGATCTGATCCGATGAGGTAGGTCGTCCCACTTGGAAAGGATTAACCTCAGTAGAGGGCGAGAATGAAAATGAGCATACTCTACCATGTTGAATGCCGACACCATCAAGCCAAGTACCTGCATCGCCGAGTGTATCGACACTCTGGGGGCGACAAAGGAAGCATCTTATCCTGTCTTGAAGTCTCAGGACTTTTTCTGGAGACAGAAATAGTCGTTGACTGTGTGTCCAGGAATGCCCCCAGGTGCACCATGCTCTGAGCTGGGACCAGCGATGATTTCTTCCGATTGATGAGCCACCCGTAGGCTTGTAGGAAGCTTACAGTCAGTTGTAGATGAGTGAGGAGGACCTCATGGGAGTTTGCCAGAATCAGCAAGTCATCCAGATAGGGCAGGATCCTGACTCCCTGGCGCCGGAGATGGGCCGGCATTACGGCCATGACCTTGGTGAAGATCTGAGGAACCATAGCCAGTCCAAATGGCAGAGCCTGGAACTGATAGTGGAGGTTGCCACTTCTGATGCGACATGGCAATAGGTATATGCAGGTAGGCATCCTGTATATCCAGGGATACCATATAGTCTCCGGGTTCCATAGCCAGTATAATTGAGTGCAGTGTTTCCATACGGAACTTGGACACTCTCACAAACTTGTTCAGTGATTTGAGGTTAAGTATAGGCCGGAAAGACCCATTGGGTTTCGGAACTAGAAACAGGGTCGAGTAGTAACCTCTGCCTCTCTGGGTTAGAGGAACCGGCACTACCACTCCTGTATTCAGGAGAGAGCTCACAACATTTTGCAAAGCTTGCGCCTTTAACGGATCCAAAGGGATAACAGTGGTGCAAAACTGGCGTGGGGAACGTCTCTTGAAGGAGACTGCGTACCTGTGAAAGACAACTTCTCAAACCCATGCGGCTGAAGTGGTCTTTAACCAGACCTGGGTGAACTGCAGAAGTTGGCCTCCTACCCTGGAGTCCCCTAGGGGGAGACACGCCCTGTCAGGCTTGTCTTGTTTAGAAGCAGGCTCACGGGCCGACCAGGACTGCTTTTTTTGGGGTTTAGTGGTCTTGGGAGCATGGGTATGCCTGACCTTTTGCTTTCCCTTGAGGCCGAAAGAAACGAAAAGTGGTACCTTTAGCCTTTTGTGCAGAAGGATTAGTATTTGGGAGAAAGGCAGTCTTAGCAGCCACCAATTCAGACACTATTTTATTTAGGTCTTCACCAAACAAAATGTCCCCTTTAAAGGGGAGTACCTCCAAGGTCTTTTTGAGTCTAGGTCCACCTTCCATGGCCTCAACCACAGAATACGGCGAACCAGGACAGACATAGTCGATGCCTTGGCTGTCAACACACCCGCCTCAGCGGACGTCTCCCGAATGTAATAGGCGTTGGTGATAAAGTGAGACTGGTATTGTCTGGCATTGTCAAATATATCCTCAGGCAGCTCTTCCTGTAATGCCTGAACCCATGCTTCAATTCCTTTTGCAGCCCAATAGGCCGCAATAGTGGGTCTATGTACAGCACCTGTAAGGGAGTAAATAGATTTCAAGCATCCCTCCATATGCTTATCCGTCGGTTCCTTCAGTTAAGCGACAGTGGTGACACAACTAGGCAGGTGACATGAGAATCCACCTGCGGTGAATTTTCCCACTTGTTACATAACGCTGCAGGGACAGGATAGCGAGCAAAAACCCGTTTAGACAGAGGAAATTTCTTCCCTGGATCAGACCAGGGCTCCTGCCTGATGCCCACCAAATGGTCAGAATGAGGTAATAGATTGATATATTTAAACGGCAGAAGGTGGTTAACAGTTTTCTTAGCCACCGTAGTGGAATCCTCATCATCAGTTATTTGTAGGATTTGCTTAAAAGCAGCCACAAGGGCAGGGACATCAATTTGCAATGGAGAATCCTCGTCAGTAGCACCTGATTCAGTGTCCGACAGGACAGTATGCTCCCCCTCCTCTTCAGATGAAACATCTGAGAGATTCGTGGATTGTGAGGAGGAAGCAGGCCGCTTAGATGACCCAGAGACACTAGAGTGACCTGGAGTAGATTTGTCTGACCAAGGAATGATTTAATTGCTGCAACTGGTTAGACCAATTTTCCACCCAAGGCTGATTAACCATAGGGACAATTTGTTGCTGTAATGGCACAGGTGGTCCCATAGGGGGCATAAGGTGTTCCACCAGAATACCCAGTAGGTTTGTGAATGCAGCCCACGGTGGCTCCTGATTGGTTACATGCAGGCGCATGATGCAGGAGCATCCACAGACTTACTGCCCTTCTTGTTAGACATTGTACACAAATGCAACAGAGCGAATTAGTACGATAAAGCCATATAGAGTATAATACCTGCGAATAAATACGTTAGTATGTGACTGTAGACACAGTACACAACCACCACAGTAGAATACATGTAATAGGTAAATACTGTGACGCACTATATATATGACCATGACGCACCTTGGGGGTCATTCTGAGTTGATCGCTCGCTATTTTCTGCAGCACTGCGAACAGTCGCCGCCTATAGGGGAGTGTATGTTTGCTTTGCAAGTATGCGATCGCATGTGCAGCAGAGCGGTACAAAAAAGTATTGTGCAGTTTCTGTGTAGCTCAGAACTTACTCAGCCGCTGCGATCACTCCAGCCTGTTCTTGCCCGGAATTGACGTCAGACACCCGCCCTGCAAACGCTTGGACACACGCGCATATTTTATTTATGTAAAAAAAAAAAACACAGCCACGCGAACCAGGAGAGCGACTGCAACCGTGTGCTTAAAGCCAGAGAGTCTCCGCCGCAAGTACCCGGGAACAGAC
The DNA here is from genome assembly GCF_028390025.1 of Pseudophryne corroboree. NCBI lineage: Eukaryota > Metazoa > Chordata > Amphibia > Anura > Myobatrachidae > Pseudophryne > Pseudophryne corroboree. The sequence goes on along the minus strand of NC_086452.1, from coordinate 60,918,758 downwards.
TGCGGGAGTATGCAATGCCGCATGGGGAGGTGATGGAGCTGCAGCGCTAAAGTGTCAGCATGACATACAGCGCTGACAGCCCAGTTTTGAATACATTTTCAGAAAAATGTTTTTCAGGGATGCCCAGTGCAGCCCACCTGTTAAGTGAGCTACTTCTGCAGACACCAACTGACACTGTGCTCACAGTTCCTGGAGGCGGGGTTATAGAGGAGGCCCCAATGCATCCTGGGACAGCCTAAAGCTTTAGCCTGTTGGTGCCTCTGGATCAAGATCCACTCTACACCCTGATGTTTCCTTGTGGAAACCAATATAACCTGCTGCAGAAATACCATTACATTGACCTCTCCATCAGCCCCATTATGTATACTGACAACAACCGTCCAGTGGTCCTTTAACTCTGTTGACAATGACAACAAACGTGGCCACACAAAACTGGGATTGCAGGATGCAACATAAAATGGTATCATCCATTAACACAAAGTTCTCACTCTTACATGGGGTTGGGTACACACGATCAGCATTAATCATGCAGACAGTGGTGAAATGTCAGCATTTCGTCCTGGTGGCCTAGCGGTGACTGACCTGCTCCAGGCGGCGTCTTTCGGGTCCCAGCAGCCATGTGATAGTCACTTCCAGGTGAGAGCTGCGTCCTCTATCATTCCGGTACGTGTTTCCAGGGTAACTGTTCTCCTAATCCCGCCCCTACCACCTGACATTTTAACTATGTTGATATAACTGTTGACATTATGAATATCAACCTTTAAATGGTCAGATCAAGACACTAAGGGGGGCATTTACTAAGTAGTGATTAGAGCAGAGAAGTGAGCCAGTGGAGAAGTTGCCCATGGCCAGTGGCGTCACGCGGAGGGTGCGGCCCGCACCCGGGTGTGACACCAAATGTCAGCTCCTCCGCACTGACCGGAACCAGGTGCTGTAGTGAGAAAATCTCCTGCCACAGAAGAGGAGCCGACAGCGGACGGAGACTGGCTCTGGGGGAAGCCCAGCATCTCCGGAGATGCTGGGCACGCCCCCAGAGTGACGATTTCGGTATCCCCGCGAAGCCACGCCCCCTAAGTACAAGGCCACGACCCCTTTCTTGCCGCTATCGCGGCAGGAGATCAGGGGCGCGCACCGGGTGTCACCACACCCGGTGACGCCTCTGCCCATGGCAACCAATCAGCACGGAAGTAACATCTATAATTTGCATACTATAAAATTATACAGAGCTGCTGATTGGTTGATGGGGCAACTTCTATACTGGCTCACTTCTCCACTCTTATCACTGCTTAGTAAATGTCCCCCTAACTGAACTTGTAGCCCATAACCATATGGTCCGAGCAGCAGTGTGATGGAGACCGTTACACACTCATAATATTTATGGTATCGTGAATAAATGCAGCAAGCAGTTTGAGAATGAAAAAGAACACAATGCAGACTAAACGGTTTCATAGATCGGGACGGCAACGCCAGACACTGCTAGACATTTTAATCTGTTCGCTAAATGAGAAATTACAACTACAAAAAAAAAAAAAAAAAGTCTAAAATGATTCATTCAATTTCTCTTTGGTTTCTCATTTCAGAAATCATATATACACAAAGCTCATTGGCAGAACATTGAAGCATAACCATTTTATAGATCCATAAATATACATAGAAAAATCATGGGGACGACAGATTTGAGAAAAAAAAATTATTAATTTGCTGGCAGTGATATTATTCTCGTCATGATTAATTACAGCTCCGTAAGGTTCCAAACCCATCGGTTTTAAGACTTAATAAAATGCTCATAAATATGAAAATAAACCAACTTTTAAAGAGGCTCAAAACCAGATCCGACTGCCAAAAACAACTTGACTTTTTGCATAGAAATGTATTGACAGCAAAATATCAGTTATAAGTGCAAAACAGAAGAATTCAAGTGTCTTTTACTATAAGACTGGTTCGTGTAAAAACAGCTCGAGCCGCAGAACGCCACCTTGGTCTGCCGTCCTTCCAGCATAGGTTTGTGAACCAATTGAAAATACCTTATACAAAAATAATATTTACTACTTCTCTCAATCAGTAACAATTACATGCCTGAAAAAAAGCCTACTTAAAAACAAAAGAAGACAATTGTAGTGATTAATCTGAAAGTACTGTACATTTTCCTACTTGGTTATTCAAGTGGTTCTGGAGTGCTCAGCATCATCAGGGCCCCGGAATTAATATACAACATAAATATCTGACGTGTGCATTGAAAAGTCATTTTCATCTTCGTTAAAAAAAAAGTGTACCCTGTCATCTACACATAGTGTGGTGGTCTACATAGTAAGCCTATCAAATCACTAGGAAATCGTGACATCACTGAGCTTTCAGTGATGTCACCAGTCCTTAGTGTACTGATTGGCTGCATTTTCATGAGATTGGGTTAAACCCAAAAACCGGTCGCTCCACTGTGTATATCTGATGAAGTACAGAACAATCGCCAATTCTTACCCGCATTCATATAGTTTGTCTCTTAGTTTAGACGTAAATGTTTTTGTTTTTAGCTGCAGCAACTAAAATGGGAAAAAAACTTAAATTTATTTAATTTCATAATGGAGCAAAGATTTATCACATACTTTAGTAAATGGGGATAATGGAGTCTGTTGTGGGCAGTAGCTGGTGTGGAAGGGACTATTTACACCACAGGTTCTCAAACTCTGTCCTCAGGACCCCACACGGTTCATGTTTTGCAGGTCACCTGTAGATTTTTAAAATGTGACAGTTGGTGATACACAGTGCAGCTGCTGGGTGACATGGAAAATGTGAACCGTGTGGGGTCCTGAGGACAGAGTTGGAGAACCACTGATTTACACTATAGTGCTCCTGAATGCCCTTCTCTAGCCAGCTAGTGGGAAGACTAGCTAAACTCACTATATACAAGAGCAAATGCATTATTGTGGATGAACTTTACAACAAGTTAATGTTACATGTTCCTATGTGAGCTGTGCAGTGTAACATTATAATCAGTTTATTTAGAAGGGGAATGGAGGCATGCCCATACTGTTACTTCCTCTTTCCATGCGAATTATGCAGGTCTTCCTTTATCTGCACAAGCTGACTCTCACAGCAGGGAGCAGATATCCACTTCTATAAAAGGAGGGTAATAGCCATAAATAGCCTGGTTAGATGGTAATCCAATACTAATTGTATTTAGTGGGTGGTAACGCCACTGATCAGAATGATAATACAGGACAGTGTCGCTCGAGAATCGGAGCACTGCAGCTCTGTAACATCATTACAACTGGAAATTAGACATTTTTATACAAGAAACGCTGGTTTCGGGTCAACAGATGTGATTTGGGGCGGGGGCAGAGGAGACTGGTCACTTCAGCTTGCGGATACACATTCTGTACACGTAACACTTGTTAGATGCGTGGTATAGATGCTCTGGTCTGGAGCCAATCAAATAACAACACTTTACCCTTTAAAAGCCAGAGTTGGGTAGACGCAGGCAGTTTTATACTTCACACCGACATTTCAAACTCTCTTAAATAGTTGCATTAAAACGGTCAGGTTACCCCAGGCCGGAGGGCGGAGGCTCCAACCGACCATGCTATGTGCAGTTCACATTACTTAGATGAATGCATGTTTAATGGACTTTACTAAGGTGGCAGTCTGGGGGGAGGTTCGGTGTCTAGGCCAACATACTGGCACTGAACAGGTTAAGGCATCACAAAATGACATTGAGCCCTAAAAGGTCTGTTTAAAAAGATTGGACCACCAGGGCACTATAAGCCACATTAATAAGTCTCACAGGTCTACCATGGAACTCAGGTGGCCAATGTTCACATCTGATTGGGTACACAGCATCACATGATTGATTGGTTACAATGTGTAACATGACATGAGTGCTGTTCATTGTATGAAATACATTTTATGTTCTAATGCATCGTGAATATGTTGGGAACATTAAGACAACAGGAGCTGCTGGCTTTAGCAATGGACACTTGTTTCCAATTTCTAAACTGCATTATACACTTTGATCTGGTTGCCGTAGTTTATAAAACCTTTTTCCTGTGCACCAGATCTCCAATGAGTTTGTGCGATTCACGTTTTGGATCCCTTTTGTGCATGAACCCTAATCCTCTTTACTTAGAGGTCACACCGATGACACACAGTCCCCAAATGACAGCCTGTAATAATCACCCAGACATAGATCTTTCTACCAGTTGTAGTACACGAATGGAGGGATAACAACCCTACCGGGAGGTGCAAATGTCAGGAATTGCAGGAAGAGCAGCAGGTGTTACAGCTCCTAAGGAAACCGGACAATGGGAAAATTCCATAATGAAAGATTCCTATTGTGTACTATAATCCCATTCAAGATACTGCGGATAACGTCAAGCAAGAGCGTCACATTTTAACCACTCCCTGCATAATCCGGCAGCCGGACACAGGGTCACATAGAAAGTCTTTGCTGTCTGTATCGTCACCCTGCAGTAATGAGAGATCCCCAAACACTGGTGGAGAGCTGCAGCTGACCGATGACCCAGAATGGTTCTCGTTTAGTTCATCCTCTATTTCCATGGCTTCGGAACTGGGGGATAACGCAAAGGAGTGGTCATCCTCAGGGAGGCAGTGAGCTGGACTTTGGGAACACAGGGTGGGCTTCTTGTTATTGACCAGCAGCTGGTTACAATACTCATCTACCTTGTTCTTCACCAGGGTGGGGGAACCAAAGCTACTCTCTTCCAGGGTTCCGCTGCCATCAGTGCAGTCCATTTCTTCGTCATTGGCCTGCACAGAGTCCGAGGTTGGTGAGCGCAACTTATATGGGGGAATTTCGGATACTCCGTATTTGATGTTACAGAGGAGTTTTGCCTTCACCTCACTGCTGTTCTGCGTAATGTCGCCCTTTCCCACTGTGGAGGGCGAGCAGTCTCTTTTTAAAAGCTCCGGAGAGACTGGCAGCGACCTACAGATTCTTCTGGGAATACAGCTGTTATCCACAGTGTCCTGGCTGTACAGCTGCCTTAGAGGCCCCGTCACCGGAACCCCGTCTATCTTGGGTGAATGCAAGTCAAAGACGTGAGAGATGACCGATTTGCTGGGCATGTCGAAGAATTTAATCTTTCCTCCTCTCAAGTCCTCCCTGGCGTTAAAGGGGTTGACCTTGCGCAGTGCCCCCTTGCTGGGAGTGTAGAAGGGGTCCTGCACGTTGATCTTCTGCACACCTTTCCGTGCAAAGACATCCGACTGACTCCGGGACAGAGTGATGTTGCGTCGCGGGCGTGGTGATTTCTGTGGGATTTTGTCATCCTGTGGTGTAGCGATGAGACGCTTGACCCCTTGGCTCTTCTCACTGGCCCCTGCACAGCAACAAAAACAAAATAGACACACATAAAGATTGACAGAAAACATCCTTCAAAGACCAATAGTCAAATAAACAACAATAGTGCAAAAACAACAATGTATATACAAAGCAAAAATAAATACGGTGTTGAAAGCTGGAAGGGGATCACACCACCACTGCCCGTACATGGGGGCAATGCAGATAATCTAGGGGTCTGCCAGATAACCACTGCACTTATCATGGAACTTCTGCATAAGGGTCAGGAGCGTCAGATGCAAACCAAGTCCTAGTCCAGAGGTTCCCAAACGCGGTCCTCAAGGCACCCCAACAGTCCAGGATTTCAGTATATCCATGGCTCAGCACAGATGGTTAAATCAAATTGACTGACGTGCTAATTAAGTCACCTGTGGCCAATCATGGATACATTTAAAACCTGGACCATTGGGGTGCCCTGAGGACCACGTTTGGGACCCTCTGTCCTAGTCACTATAACTTTAGCCATGGTGGTAAGGCATCAAGTATAACGGTAAAGTACCAGGGAATGCGTTTCTTCCAGATCCAGGCTAAGTAAGCAAATCTTATGGTTTAATGGGATGGGGGGGGAAGAGAGGGCTGTGGGACACCATTGGGTAGTCCCACAACAGTTACCAGTGCCGTGTCATTCCAGACTATGTAGAGAAAGTGGGGTGTGATACACTATGGAGGACATAGAAAAACACCTGCTGGTATCTAACACAGGGGAGTAGTATACTGAATAGAACCCAGAATTTGTGAGAGGATCCAGTCACAATCCCGGCGGTCAGGATGCCGTCTGTCAGAATCCGGACACTGATTGGAATGCCGGCGCTGGGGGAGGGGGACTGGGGGGGTGGTGGTGGTGGGGGGGGGTAGGTTTAGGCACCACCGGGAGGGTTAGGCTGCACGGGGGAGGGAGGGAGGTTCGGGGGACATTGGGGGAAGGTGGATATATGTACCCTCCCGTTGGGATTCTGATCATCGGGATGCTGGGGTCGGTATTCTGACCACCGGAATCCCAAACCCTTTGTGAGCACTCCTCACTAGAAATAGAAGCTATATCTGTCTCCCATTTAAGTTTAAGGGGGTCTAGTAAGCCTGGGATGAATCTGGCATTCTGGAGGTATTTGGCTCCTAGAGCCCAAACTGCTGACAAATGACTTAATTGTGGAAGATGACATAGTAGAAACTTGTACTGTGTGTCTCAGCTGCAAATATCTAAAAAAGGCGGTTTTAGGAACATCAAATTCACTTTGCAACTATAAAAATGACTTTAAACATCCTCCAAGAAAGCACTATGATTTTTATTAAAGAGCATCCAGTGTAGGCTGCCATTCGCTAGTGAACCCCCCCTAAAGTAGCCACTGGGCTAGTGTAGAAGGTGCACATCTAGACCATTACGCAGCTGGACTACACATAGAGGGATCACCAGGAACCTCCATACTGTGGCTTACGCTATACGAAGGCGGACACACTCACCTTTAGGAAGGGGTTTAGTCTCTGTAGCCTCGGGGCTATTAGCCCTTCGCTCATTTTCAGACTCTTCTTTCTTTGAACGATTTAAAATTTCCTCCAGCTGCTTCACAATGTCCACAAAGGACGGACGGAGCTTCGGGTCCATCTGACAAGAAACAATATGTGAAGACCAATCATCAGCACATGCATTATCATGTGTCATAGACACACAGGACCAGTGGGCGCTGCAGTATCCTACTGCTGTAGAACCTAGGAGGGTAACAATAGGCACCCAATGGAATTGCTGGTTTATTGGTAACAGCAGAGTAACAAGTTCTGCATGGGTTAAGCAGTGGTGTACATAGTAGTGGTGCAGTGTTAGCCTGGAGTTGCTGGGCGTTGTGGTTCACCTGATGCAGAACGCACTATCGGGCTGTTTACTCACTGAGGGAGCCGGCGGTATGCTTGTGGTGCTAACTGGTGAGGGTAGTGTATATTGGCAGCCCTTGTGGCTGTAGCAGGGTTCTGTGCCTGTTGGGCATGTCCGTGTACCCAGGAAGAAGGAGACACCCCGCGCTGTCGCAGTAGTGCATTCAGCAGGACGGACCTGCTGTAAGAGCTGCCCCTATGGCCCAGACAAGCCGCATCAGAATACTGATGATCCCTTCTCAACAAGGGTATGGTGGTTTTACAGAATGCATTCACTATGTCGAATGATAGGATGTCGATATGGTTAAATGACACCATCTAACATGTCGACATCTGCTAAATGTCAACATAGACAAAATATTGACAGTAGCGTTAGGGTTAATTATGGCAATGTCTATTTGATGCACGTCGACATAGTGTAGCCGATATACTGCACAAAACTTGTGCCTCAGTCTTACAATAAACATTTTTAAAACAGAAGTGCAATATATACAGGTTGAGTATCCCTTATCCAAAATGCTTGGGACCAGAGGTATTTTGGATATCTGATTTTTCCGTATTTTGGAATAATTGCATACCATAATGTGATATCATGGCGATGGGACCTAAATCTAAGCACAGAATGCATTTATGTTACATATACACCTTATACACACAGCCTGAAGGTAATTTTAGCCAATATTTTGTATAATTTTGTGCATTAAACAAAGTGTGTCTGCATTCACACAATTCATTTATGTTTCATATACACACAGCCTGAAGGTCATTTAATACAGTATTTTTTAATAACTTTGTGTATTAAACAAAGTTTGTGTACATTGAGCCATCAAAAAACAAAGGTTTCACTATCTCGCTCTCACTCAAAAAAGTCCGTATTTTCGGAATATTCCGTATTTCGGAATATTTGGATATGGGATACTCAACCTGTATGTATGTATATATACAGGTTGAGTATCCCTTATCCAAAATGCTTGGGACCAGAGGTATTTTGGATATCGGATTTTTCCATATTTTGGAATAATTGCATACCATAATGAGATATCATGGTGATGGGACCTAAATCTAAGCACAGAATGCATTTATGTTACATATACACCTTATACACACAGCCTGAAGGTAATTTTAGACAATATTTTTTATAACTTTGTGCATTAAACAAAGTGTGTGTACATTCACACAATTCATTTATGTTTCATATACACCTTATATACACAGCCTAAAGGTCATTTAATACAATATTTTTAATAACTTTGTGTATTAAACAAAGTTTGTGTACATTGAGCCATCAAAAAACAAAGGTTTCACTATCTCTCTTTCACTCAAAAAAGTCCGTATTTCGGAATATTCAGTATTTCGGAATATTTGGATATGGGATACTCAACCTGTATATATATATATATATATATATATATATATATATATACACACATATATATATATACATACATACATACACACATATATATATATATATATATATACACATATATCTCTCTATCTAGTTCACACTCCCCGACTGATGAGATGATACTCAAATTTGAATCACCTTTTCTGCTGTCTATTAATAGAACAGTTATTTCGAGCCCACCTACATATGAATTGGAGATGTTCCAATATATAGGAGTTCAGCATAAAAGCCAGAAGTGTGAGCTCTCTGTAGGGGCAGCCAGCACTCTCCCCTGTATAACATGTCGCCCTCAGGGCAGCAGGAAGAGGAGGATACATTTATATTAGTAGCAGGTTTACAAGCAGAGAACAGGAGAAGAGTTTGAGGCTACTCACATTGCAGCAGTTAAACGTCAGCTGAAGAAAGTCGGGAGGACAATCCCCAACCATGTGCTGGAAGGCGTCATAGTCCAGCCCAAAGTTCTGTGGAACAGGAGGAGGGGGGGGAAGTAAAAATAAGAATTTACTTACCGATAATTCTATTTCTCGGAGTCCGTAGTGGATGCTGGGGTTCCTGAAAGGACCATGGGGAATAGCGGCTCCGCAGGAGACAGGGCACAAAAAGTAAAGCTTTCCGATCAGGTGGTGTGCACTGGCTCCTCCCCCTATGACCCTCCTCCAAGCCTCAGTTAGGTACTGTGCCCGGACGAGCGTACACAATAAGGGAGGAATTTTGAATCCCGGGTAAGACTCATACCAGCCACACCAATCACACCGTACAACTTGTGATCAAACCCAGTTAACAGTATGATAACAGAGGAGCCTCTGAAAGATGGCTTCCTAAACAATAACCCGAATTAGTTAACAATAACTATGTACAATTATTGCAGATAATCCGCACTTGGGATGGGCGCCCAGCATCCACTACGGACTCCGAGAAATAGAATTATCGGTAAGTAAATTCTTATTTTCTCTATCGTCCTAGTGGATGCTGGGGTTCCTGAAAGGACCATGGGGATTATACCAAAGCTCCCAAACGGGCGGGAGAGTGCGGATGACTCTGCAGCACCGAATGAGAGAACTCCAGGTCCTCCTTAGCCAGAGTATCAAATTTGTAAAATTTTACAAACGTGTTCTCCCCTGACCACGTAGCTGCTCGGCAAAGTTGTAATGCCGAGACCCCTCGGGCAGCCGCCCAAGATGAGCCCACCTTCCTTGTGGAGTGGGCCTTTACAGATTTAGGCTGTGGCAGGCCTGCCACAGAATGTGCAAGTTGGATTGTGCTACAGATCCAACGAGCAATCGTCTGCTTAGACGCAGGAGCACCCATCTTGTTGGGTGCATACAATATAAACAACGAGTCAGATTTTCTGACTCCAGCTGTCCTTGCAATATATATTTTTAATGCTCTGACAACGTCCAGTAACTTGGAGTCCTCCAAGTCACTTGTAGCCGCAGGCACTACAATAGGCTGGTTCAGATGAAATGCTGACACCACCTTAGGGAGAAAATGCGGACGAGTCCGCAGTTCTGCCCTGTCCGAATGGAAAATCAGATATGGGCTTTTGTAAGATAAAGCTGCCAGTTCTGACACTCTCCTGGCCGAAGCCAGGGCTAGTAACATGGTCACTTTCCATGTGAGATATTTTAAATCCACCTTTTTTAGTGGTTCAAACCAATGAGATTTTAGAAATTCCAAAACCACATTGAGATCCCACGGTGCCACTGGAGGCACCACAGGAGGCTGTATATGCAGCACTCCCTTAACAAAAGTCTGGACTTCAGGAACTGAAGCCAATTCTTTTTGAAAGAAAATCGACAGGGCCGAAATTTGAACCTTAATAGATCCCAATTTGAGACCCATAGACAATCCTGATTGCAGGAAATGTAGGAATCGACCCAGTTGAAATTCCTCCGTCGGAGCACTCCGATCCTCGCACCACGCAACATATCTTCGCCAAATGCGGTGATAGTGTTGCACGGTTACTTCCTTCCTTGCTTTAATCAAAGTAGGAATGACTTCTTCCGGCATGCCTTTTTCCTTTAGGATCCGGCGTTCAACCGCCATGCCGTCAAACGCAGCCGCGGTAAGTCTTGAAACAGACAGGGACCCTGCTGAAGCAAGTCCCTCCTTAGAGGTAGAGGCCACGGATCTTCCGTGATCATCTCTTGAAGTTCCGGGTACCAAGTCCTTCTTGGCCAATCCGGAACCACTAGTATCGTTCTTACGCCTCTTTGCCGTATAATTCTCAATACTTTTGGTATGAGAGGCAGAGGAGGAAACACATACACCGACTGGTACACCCAAGGCGTTACCAGCGCGTCCACAGCTATTGCCTGCGGATCTCTTGACCTGGCGCAATACCTGTCCAGTTTTTTGTTGAGGCGAGACGCCATCATGTCCACCATTGGTCTTTCCCAACGGGTTACCAGCATGTGGAAGACTTCCGGATGAAGTCCCCACTCTCCCGGGTGAAGGTCGTGTCTGCTGAGGAAGTCTGCTTCCCAGTTGTCCACTCCCGGGATGAACACTGCTGACAGTGCTATCACATGATTCTCTGCCCAGCGAAGAATCCTTGCAGCTTCTGCCATTGCACTCCTGCTTCTTGTGCCGCCCTGTCTGTTTACATGGGCGACTGCCGTGATGTTGTCCGACTGGATCAACACCGGTTTTCCTTGAAGCAGAGGTTCTGCCTGGCTTAGAGCATTGTAGATTGCTCTTAGTTCCAGAATGTTTATGTGAAGAGACGTTTCCAGGCTCGTCCACACTCCCTGGAAGTTTCTTCCTTGTGTGACTGCTCCCCAGCCTCTCAGGCTGGCGTCCGTGGTCACCAGGATCCAATCCTGTATGCCGAATCTGCGGCCCTCCAATAGATGAGCACTCTGCAACCACCACAGAAGAGATACCCTTGTCCTTGGAGACAGGGTTATCCGCTGGTGCATCTGAAGATGCGACCCTGACCATTTGTCCAACAGATCCCTCTGGAAAATTCGTGCATGGAATCTGCCGAATGGAATTGCTTCGTAAGAAGCCACCATTTTTCCCAGGACTCTTGTGCATTGATGTACAGACACCTTTCCTGGTTTTAGGAGGTTCCTGACAAGCTCGGATAACTCCTTGGCTTTTTCCTCCGGGAGAAAAACCTTTTTCTGAACCGTGTCCAGAATCATCCCTAGGAACAGCAGACGAGTTGTCGGCATTAACTGGGATTTTGGAATATTCAGAATCCAGCCGTGCTGTTTTAGCACTTCTTGAGACAGTGCTAATCCCATCTCTAGCTGTTCTCTGGACCTTGCCCTTATTAGGAGATCGTCCAAGTATGGGATAATTAATACGCCTTTTCTTCGAAGAAGAATCATCATCTCGGCCATTACCTTTGTAAAGACCCGAGGTGCCGTGGACAATCCGAACGGCAGCGTCTGAAACTGATAGTGACAGTTTTGTACAACGAACCTGAGGTACCCCTGGTGTGAGGGGTAAATTGGAACGTGGAGGTACGCATCCTTGATGTCCAAGGACACCATAAAGTCCCCTTCTTCCAGGTTCGCTATCACTGCTCTGAGTGACTCCATTTTGAACTTGAACTTCTTTATGTACAGGTTCAAGGACTTCAGATTTAGAATAGGTCTTACCGAGCCGTCCGGCTTCGGTACCACAAATAGAGTGGAATAATACCCCTTTCCCTGTTGTAGAAGAGGTACCTTGACTATCACCTGCTGAGAGTACAGCTTGTGAATGGCTTCCAAAACCGTCTCCCTTTCGGAGGGGGACGTTGGTAAAGCAGACTTCAGGAAACGGCGAGGCGGATCTGTCTCTAGTTCCAACCTGTACCCCTGAGATATTATCTGCAGGATCCAGGGATCTACCTGCGAGTGAGCCCACTGCGCGCTGAAATTCTTGAGACGACCGCCCACCGCCCCCGAGTCCGCTTGAGAAGCCCCAGCGTCATGCTGAGGCTTTTGTAGAAGCGGGGGAGGGCTTCTGTTCCTGGGAAGGAGCTGCCTGTTGGTGTCTCTTCCCCCTTCCTCTGCCTCGTGGCAGATATGAA